>NW_028246994.1:0-225993 GCF_964263255.1 Lissotriton vulgaris | reverse complement strand
TCTCTCTTCTCTCTCTCTCTCCTCTCTCTTCTCTCTCTCTCTCTTCTCCCTCTCTCTTCTCTCTTCTCTGTTCTCTCTCTCTCTTATCTCTTCTCTCTCTCTCTCTCTTCTCTCTCTCTCTCTTCTCTCTTCTCTCTCTCTTCTCTCTCTCTCTTCTCTCTCTCTCTTTCTCTCTCTCCTCTCTCTCCTCTCTCTTTTTCTCTCTCTCTCTCTTCTTTCTATCTCTCTCTGTCCCTTCCTCTCTCTCTCTCTCTCTCCTCTCTCTCTCTCTCTCTCTCTCTCTTATAGGTGTCCTGCTTTCACAAAGAGAGAAGATACATGTACAAAAACTTCTGCTGCAGTACAGATGTTACACATGTGCTAATGTTACAGTAAGATTATAAGGGGCCGCTGTGCTCTCTGTATAGGGATCCCCAGCATGAAGAGCACCTCTGAAAAAACACTCACGACTCTAATAACAGCTCAAACACACACACTGTAACTAGCTGGAGTCAGCCAGTCTCCTCACGGCATATAAGGGAGCAGTCAGCCAGTCTCCTCACGGCATGCAAGGGAGCAGTCAGCCAGTCTCCTCACGGCATACAAGGGAGCAGTCGGCCAGTCTCCTCAAAGAATACACAGGAGCAGTCAGCCAGTCTTGTCACGGCATACAAGGGAGCAGTCAGCCAGTCTCCGCACGGCATACAAGGGAGCAGTCGGCCAGTCTCCTCACGGCATACAAAGGAGCACTCGGCCAGTCTCCTCAAAGAATACACAGGAGCAGTCAGCCAGTCTCCTCACGGCATACAAGGGAGCAGTCAGCCAGTCTCCTCACGGCATACAAGGGAGCAGTCAGCCAGTCTCCTCACGGCATACAAGGGAGCAGTCAGCCAGTCTCCTCACGGCATACAAGGGAGCAGTCGGCCAGTCTCCTCAAAGAATACACAGGAGCAGTCAGCCAATCTCCTCACGGCATACAAGGGAGCAGTCAGACAGTCTCGTCACGGCATACAAGGGAACTTCAGCCAGTCTCCTCACAGCATACACGGGAGCAGTCATCCAGTCTCCTCACGGCATACAAGGGAACAGTCGGCCAGTCTCCTCAAAGAATGCACAGGAACAGTCAGCCAGTCTTGTCACGGCATACAAGGGAGCAGTCAGCCAGTCTCCTCACGGCATACAAGGGCGCAGTCGGCCAGTCTCCTCACGGCATACAAAGGAGCACTCGGCCAGTCTCCTCAAAGAATACACAGGAGCAGTCAGCCAGTCTCCTCACGGCATACAAGGGAGCAGTCAGCCAGTCTCCTCACGGCATGCAAGGGAGCAGTCAGCCAGTCTCCTCGCAGCATACAAGGGAGCAGTCAGCCAGTCTCCTCACGGCATACAAGGGAGCAGTCAGCCAGTCTCCTCACGGCATACAAGGGAGCAGTCGGCCAGTCTCCTCAAAGAACACACAGGAGCAGTCAGCCAGTCTCCTCACGGCATACAAGGGAGCAGTCAGACAGTCTCGTCACGGCATACAAGGGAACTTCAGCCAGTCTCCTCACACCATACACGGGAGCAGTCATCCAGTCTCCTCACGGCATACAAGGGAACAGTCGGCCAGTCTCCTCAAAGAATGCACAGGAACAGTCAGCCAGTCTTGTCACGGCATACAAGGGAGCAGTCAGCCAGTCTCCTCAGGGCAATCAAGGGAGCAGTCGGCCAGTCTCCTCATGGCATACAAAGGAGCACTCGGCCAGTCTCCTCAAAGAATACACAGGAGCAGTCAGCCAGTCTCCTCACGGCATACAAGGGAGCAGTCGGCCAGTCTCCTCAAAGAATACACAGGAACAGTCAGCCAGTCTCCTCACGGCATACAAGGGAACAGTCAGCCAGTCTCCTCAAGGCATACAAGGGAACCATCAGCCAGTCTCCTCACAGCATACACGGGAGCAGTCATCCAGTCTCCTCACAGCATACAAGGGAACAGTCGGCCAGTCTTGTCACAGCATACAAGGGAGCAGTCGGCCAGTCTCCTCGCAGCATACAAGAGAGCAGTCAGCCAGTCTCCTCACAGCATAAAAGGGAGCAGTTAGCCAGTTTCCTCACAAAATACAAGGGAGCAGTCAGTCAATCTCGTCACAGCATACAAGGGAGCAGTAAGTCAGTCTCCTCACGGCATACAAGGGAGCAGTGATCCAATCTCCTCGCAGCATACAAGGGAGCAGTCAGCCAGCCTCCTCGCAGCATACAAGGGAGCAGTCGGCCAGTCTTGCATTGTATACAAGGGAAGGGACAGCCAGTTTTGTCACGCATACAAGGGAGCATTCAGCCAGTCTCCTCACGGCATACAAGGAAGCAGTCAGCCAGTCTCCTCATGGCATACAAGGGAGCAGTCAGCCAGGCTCCTCGCAGCATACAAAGGAGCAGTCAGCCAGTCTCCTCGCAGCATACAAGGGACAAGTCAGCCAGTCTTCTCACAGCATATATGGGATATATGGGAACAGTCAGTTGGCTTTGTCACTGCATACAAGAGAACAGTCGGCCAGTCTCATCATGGCATACAAGGGAACAGTCGGCCAGTCTCATCAAGGCATAGTAGGGAACAGTTGACTAGTCTTGTCACGGCATACAAAGGAGCAGCCAGCGAGTCTTGGCAAGGCATACAAGGGAGCAGTCAGCCAGTCTCCTCAAGGCATACAAGGGAGAAGTCAGCCAGTCTCCTCACGGCATACAAGGGAGCAGTCAGCCAGGCTCCTCATGGCATACACAGGAGCAGTTAGCCAGTCTCCTCACGGCATACAAGGGAGCAGTCGGCAGTCTCCTCACTGCATACAAGGGAGCAGTCAGCCAGTCTCCTCACGGCATACAAGGGAGTAGTCAGCCAGTCTCCTCATGGCATACACAGGAGCAGTCAGCCAGTCCCCTCACGAAATACAAAGGAGTAGCCTGCCAGTCTCCTAACGTCATACAAGGGAGCAGTCAGCCATTCTTCTCACGGCATACAAGGGAACAGTGAGCCAGTCTCCTTTATGGCATACAAGGTAGCAGTGTGGAGAAGTGTGGCTCAATGATTAGAGCGGCAGACCCTGATGCAGAGGTCTAGCCCGGGACCAGGGTTCAATTCCCGCCTCGGCGGTTCTTGGACTCAAAAATTCCACGGACCTGATAATTCTCGCCTCGGTGCCTAATCCAATCATGGAGTCCTACTCTGCAACTCTGGGCAATAGCTTGCATAATCTCCACAACGCTAAGGATGCCTGGCCTCCACCTTGGGGGTGCCCAGGAGTGGACGCCTCACAGGGAAAGCCAGGATGGGTTCCACAGCGGTATTCGTACAAGCGCCTTGAGACCCTTGCGGGTGAGTAGTGCGCTATACAAGTATCAATTTACATTTACAAAGGAACAGTCGGCCAGTCTCCTGACGGCATGCAAGGGAGCAGTCAGCCAGTCTCCTCGCAGCCTACAAGGGAGCAGTGGGCCAGTCTCCTCGCAGCATACAAGGGAACAGTCAGCCAGTCTCCTCGCAGCATACAAGGGAGCAGTCAGCCAGTCTCCTCGCAGCATACAAGGGAGCAGTCAGCCAGTCTCCTCGCAGCCTACAAGGGAGCAGTGGGCCAGTCTCCTCGCAGCATACAAGGGAGCAGTCAGCCAGTCTCCTCGCAGCATACAAGGGAGCAGTCAGCCAGTCTCCTCGCAGCATACAAGGGAGCAGTCATCCAGTCTCCTCGCAGCATACAAGGGACAAGTCAGCCAGTCTTCTCACAGCATATTTGGGATATATGGGAACAGTCAGTTGGCTTTGTCACTGCATACAAGAGAACAGTCGGCCAGTCTCATCATGGCATACAAGGGAACAGTCAGCCAGTCTCATCAAGGCATAGTAGGGAACAGTCGACCAGTCTCATCACGGCATACAAGGGAGCAGTCAGCCAGTTTCCTCATGGCATACTAGGGAACAGTCGGCTAGTCTTGTCACTGCATACAAGGGAGCAGTCGGCCAGTCTCCTCGCAGCATACAAGGGAGCAGTCAGCCAGGCTCGTCATGGCATTTAAGGGAGCAGTCAGTCAGTATCCTCGCAGCATGCAAGGGAGCAGTCAACCAGTCTCCTCGCAGCATGCAAGGGAGCAGTCAGCCAGTCTCCTTGCACCATGCAAGGGAGCAGTCAGTCAGTATCCTCGCAGCATGCAAGGGAGCAGTCATCCAGTCTCCTCGCAGCATACAAGGGAGCAGTCAGCCAGTCTCCTGCAAGGGAGCAGTCAGCCAGTCTCCTCGCAGCATGCAAGGGAGCAGTCAGCCAGTCTCCTCGCAGCATGCAAGGGAGCAGTCATCCAGTCTCCTCGCAGCATACAAGAGAGCAGTCAGCCAGTCTCCTCGCAGCATGCAAGGGAGCAGTCAGCCAGTCTCCTCGCAGCATACAAGGGAGCAGTCAGCCAGTCTCCTCGCAGCATGCAAGGGAGCAGTCAGCCAGTCTCCTCGCAGCATGCAAGGGAGCAGTCAGCCAGTCTCCTCGCAGCATGCAAGGGAGCAGTCAGCCAGTCTCCTCGCAGCATGCAAGGGAGCAGTCAGCCAGTCTCCTTGCAGCGTGCCACGGAGCAGTCCAGCCAGTCTCCTCGCAGCATGCAAGGGAGCAGTCAGCCTGTCTCCTCGCAGCATGCAAGGGAGCAGTCAGCCAGTCTCCTCGCAGCATGCAAGGGAGCAGTCAGCCAGTCTCCTCGCAGCATGCAAGGGAGCAGTCAGCCTGTCTCCTCACAGCATGCAAGGGAGCATTCAACCAGTCTCCTCGCAGCATGCAACGGAGCAGTCAGCCAGTCTCCTCGCAGCATGCAAGGGAGCAGTCAGCCAGTCTCCTCGCAGCATGCAAGGGAGCAGTCAGCCTGTCTCCTCACAGCATGCAAGGGAGCATTCAACCAGTCTCCTCGCAGCATGCAAGGGAGCAGTCAGCCAGTCTCCTCGCAGCATGCAACGGAGCAGTCAGCCAGTCTCCTCGCAGCATGCAAGGGAGCAGTCAGCCAGTCTCCTCGCAGCATGCAAGGGAGCAGTCAGCCAGTCTCCTCGCAGCATGCAAGGGAGCAGTCAGCCTGTCTCCTCACAGCATGCAAGGGAGCATTCAACCAGTCTCCTCGCAGCATGCAACGGAGCAGTCAGCCAGTCTCCTCGCAGCATGCAAGGGAGCAGTCAGCCAGTCTCCTCGCAGCATGCAAGGGAGCAGTCAGCCTGTCTCCTCACAGCATGCAAGGGAGCATTCAACCAGTCTCCTCGCAGCATGCAAGGGAGCAGTCAGCCAGTCTCCTCGCAGCATGCAACGGAGCAGTCAGCCAGTCTCCTCGCAGCATGCAAGGGAGCAGTCAGCCAGTCTCCTCGCAGCATGCAAGGGAGCAGTCAGCCTGTCTCCTCACAGCATGCAAGGGAGCATTCAACCAGTCTCCTCGCAGCATGCAAGGGAGCAGTCAGCCAGTCTCCTCGCAGCATGCAACGGAGCAGTCAGCCAGTCTCCTCGCAGCATGCAAGGGAGCAGTCAGCCAGTCTCCTCGCAGCATGCAAGGGAGCAGTCAGCCAGTCTCCTCGCAGCATGCAAGGGAGCAGTCAGCCTGTCTCCTCACAGCATGCAAGGGAGCATTCAACCAGTCTCCTCGCAGCATGCAACGGAGCAGTCAGCCAGTCTCCTCGCAGCATGCAAGGGAGCAGTCAGCCAGTCTCCTCGCAGCATGCAAGGGAGCAGTCAGCCTGTCTCCTGACAGCATGCAAGGGAGCATTCAACCAGTCTCCTCGCAGCATGCAAGGGAGCAGTCAGCCAGTCTCCTCGCAGCATGCAACGGAGCAGTCAGCCAGTCTCCTCGCAGCATGCAAGGGAGCAGTCAGCCAGTCTCCTCGCAGCATGCAAGGGAGCAGTCAGCTTGTCTCCTCACAGCATGCAAGGGAGCATTCAACCAGTCTCCTCGCAGCATGCAAGGGAGCAGTCAGCCAGTCTCCTCGCAGCATGCAACGGAGCAGTCAGCCAGTCTCCTCGCAGCATGCAAGGGAGCAGTCATGCAGCCTCCAGTACACAGATTAACAATCTTCCATTCTTCATGTCCTTGATGCCATGGGGTTGCTTCGCTGTCTGATTCCGAGCCCCCACGAGCGCTGTCATCTGTTTGCAGAGTGCAGCCAGGTACCAATGTTTGAGTGTCTGGACTGCAGGGAACACTGCAAGGGACCAAGTGTTGACACTTATTCATGAACAGATGTGCCTCAATGCACTACGTGCAAAACTTGAGTAGATTCTCACAGTGCAGAACTAGTGGGCTGGTCTAGACGGAAGAGCCATTATTTTGTTTAATGAGCACCTATTATAACTTCTTAGAAATGAAAGCAGTTAGAGAGCTGAAAATACAAAAAGGGCCAAGCTCTGGGAACGTGAGACACTGAGATGGACCTTAAAAGAGACCCTGGAGGCATGATAACGAAAGAGAGAGTGCTAAAATTAAAATTTGAAGGCATAGCTATACTCCACACTACCGGGTCATATGTGAATTTGTGGGCATTTCTTGATGGGCCGATCTGAAAAAAGTGGAGGAACGCCCACAAAGTCATAAGTTTGTGGGTAGTCGCGCATCCCATTTCAAGAAGTGTCTCTCGCTGCAAAAGAATGCACATTTGTTCCAGCCAATGGCACAATGAGACCAAATGTGGTACTTTTGTGCTGTCAGAATTTCCACATTTTGCACCATTTACCTTTTTTTGTTTCTCCAGTAAAAATGATTTCCCCAGAGGTGACTACTGTAGAAATTCTTGTTGGATAAATGCACCACATTTAAGACCTGATTACCAGTTGCTCGTTATATTCTGACCAATGCGTAAACCCCGTATCGGATGCAGCGGCGGCTTCTCCGCAATGGCGGACGAGCGTTGACCCACTGCCTGGCTCACAGCCAGCAAATGTAAAATAAAACGATGCTCTTTTATCGTTTTATTTTGCATTTGTCGGCTCTTAGCCAGCGCTGTAGGCTGTAGGCTATGTGCACTCGACTCTATAAGTGCTTGTGTGTGTTTTGACAGCCGTTTTGGGTCACACAAAACACACATGCGCACTTAGCTTTCTCCAGTCTGGCTGCCTTGAGCAGCTGGGCTGGAGAAATGCCACAGGCTCCCTAGTCTGAGCAGAGCGTCTTTCCAGCCCGCTCAGGCCAATCCCTGCGCTGCTCTGCAAGAAGGGGATTGGATTGGAGTCTGTCCCAGGGGCTGCTGGGACGCAGGAAGAGGAGAGGCAATGAACACGACGCATCGCTGGAAGCGGTCAGTGGCTAAAGGTACATTTTTTTAAAAGTATAATTTCTAAAGCCCTGTGCACGGCCCCTCTCCCCCGTGCTCCCTCCCTCCACCCGGCCCATTACCCTTTATTTGTGGCGGCTGCCACTGATTGGATGAGCCGGAATTACAAGTTTGAAGGTATTTAACTATTGTGTGAGATGAATAGCTCAACTGTTGTTACAGCTGAAATTAAACATGAAAAATCACCATATCATATGGATTTTGGTGCGTTAATTACCAAAATCTGCATGTTATTCCCCACAAACTCGTAACAGGTGTCATTTATCACCCCGATCCATCAATCTATCAGGTGGCTTGCAAACCGAGACTACTCACTCCTAAGGGTGTCAAGGAGCTGGGAGGGATGGGTGGGGGGGAGACTACTGGTCATTCAAATACATAATGTACCCCATAGTATTGTTATTTTTCAAGTGTGATAAATAACTCCTAAACTCGTAATCAGACCTTTAGGCTTCCTAGAAAATGTGTAGATTTCCTGCAGACTTCTAAAGATTTTTGTCAATCCCTAAAAAGTCAGAAATTCTGCATTTTTCTTCAAACATGACAGTTCATTTCTGAAGTGTGTGTGTTAATCGAAGCCATTGCAAAAAGGCAAATCACTTTAGAACAAGGAAGCTTGAACCTATATTGTTAGATCCCAAAGGCAGGTACAAAAGTTTCTATATTTGTTAGACAACCACATCCCCTCGCTTCAAGATTAAAAAAAATAAGTGGAGCACTTTCTCCTTTTTGAAAAACACTCTTCAAGGAAGATCTTTCCTTCCCCACCCAACAGAGCTGCCTAAAAATTCTAATCTGAATGTATTGATCACCTACCTGTAATTTTTAGACATGTTGAAATGCCACTTTTTTCTCCTTTTTGGAAGAAATACTTTGCGAAAGAACCCGCTCCCCTAAAACCCAGCATCCTCTGGAAACTGCCAACATTGTCTAATTTTATGGGTGTGTTGATACTTAGCTTTTAAATAGTATGTGCTCAGTACTCCAATAAACAGTTTCATTTACTAAACTTCCATTTCCTTATTAGGACCGTGTATTTGGTGATCATCAAAATACAGATCCAGATTTTTAAAAATTGCTGATTAGAAAGTTTTGTTTTAATAATTGTTGCCTTTAGATAACTTCTAACAGTATGAGTGTTATAATTACACATTGTGTGCTGATCATAACAAAACAGTTGAAGTAATAATAGAACACAAATATAAAGTTTTTTGTATTACATTTGCAAAGTTGTTTATCAGTGCACCTGCAGGCGGGCCATGGGCCCTAATGCGTCAAGAAAAATGGACCCGCCTGGGCCCCCGGTGAACAGTGAAAGGCAGCCAGAGATACAGTGGGCGCCTTGCACCTCTAGACCCTGGTGCTACTACACCCGCTGGACTATTTATATCTAAGCCCCACATGATTCCCAGGTTTTGGAAGCAAATGTTGACAAAATGTGGCTCAACATACAAAGTGCGCATGAACTGTTTGGTCAGCCCAAGAGGGCCAGGCAAACAGTTCATGCGCACTTTGGGAGTGCGCAGTCGCAGCCGGCATGGATCGTGGGTGGCAGACACAGTGCTCCAAACAGAAATAACCTAACTAGAAAAAGTGACTGGGGATTCGCGATGGGCCATAAAAGAATTTTACCCACTCCCATCCTCAGTGGGCACACATCACAGTAGTGCGAGTCCTTGCTGATCTGTTCACCTCACTCAACATTTTTGTCTCCTTACTGCTCATCTACCAACTTCTGAAGATTTGTCTGTTCTTTTCCTCTTCTTCCTCTGCTGATCATCAGCACTTGACAATATGAATGATCACCTATGACTCCAAAGGCTGGTTGACTCTGGGATCCAATGAAGTCTTCTGAAACGGGTTAAGACATGCCTTGCACAGGGTTTACAGGCTGTTACGCTTCCTCCATTCTGTACTCCACCATCTACCGACTGTGCCTGCCCTCCACGATCCATGCCGGCCGCGACTGCTCTATAGTCTTGGCTGTTTATTAACCCCTTCGCTGCGGCGGCAATTCCGCCGCATTGCTAGGGAGGAGGGGGGGCAGAGCAGCACTCGCATGCTCATGACGGAGCCGCTCCGTCACGAGCCGCGGTTGAGCTGTGCTCATGATGGAGCGGTTCCGTCATGGCCCCGCCCGCTCAATGGAACGTCCAGCGCAGGTGCGGAATTCGCGCCGCGCAGGCGCGCCAAGCGGGCCATGACAGAACCGCTCCGTCATGAGCACAGCTCAACCGAGGCTCATGAGGGAGCGGCTCCGTAATGAGCATGGAAAAGGTTAAAACATAAAAGCAACTTGACTAATCTCAGAACAACTCCTGCTATTCTTCTGCCTTAATATGGCAAGGCAATATGATGCCTTCCTCGTGCACCGCACCAAAGCTCAAAATCTTGTGCACTTCTCTCAGCACACCCCGAATGACACAAATGGAGTAGCTATTTATTTGACCCCCAAGACAGTCTTCTCAGTCTCACATGAGGTAAGAAATCACTATATAAAGCAACAGACATTCAAACACATATGGAAATAAACCATTGTTATTGTGGGCTCTACTGCCCTAACAAAGTGCTACTAACCCAGGGCTGTTAATCGCTTTGCCCCAGCATAAATACCGCCGCGGTGTGGCGGAATTTGACGCGTGCGCAGATCGTACGGCCCGCGGCCCTCCAACGCACACGCCCACCGTGACGTTGGACGGCCGACGCATGGACGGTGTTAATGCGAAATTAGTGTTCTTTTGTTTGTTTACATCTAATGAGTGTTTTTCCTTTGATAAGAGTCTGACTAAAAGACGGCACGGCATCCAGAACTGCACGACCCTTGGAGTACCAGAACAGTGGGTGAGCTTAGAGAGTGGATGAAATGCCTGTAATACACCTAGGGCCAGATGTAGGTAAAGTAGATTTACCCATTTTTAATTACCGAATTTTACCGATTCGGTAATTAAAAATCGCTAAATCTAAGGGGTGGATATGTAGGTATTTCCAGATGTGGAAATACCGAATCTGTAACATTCGGTATTTACCGATTCTGTAAATACAGAATCGGTATTTCCCATTGATTCCTATGGGCTTTGAAGCCCATAGGAATCAATGGGAAATACCGATTCTGTATTTACAGAATCGGTAAATACCGAATTTTGCAAGGGTGCAGGGGGTGTCACTTTGACACCCTCTGGCACCCCACAAATAGGGCACATGTGGCACACAGACATGCCCTAAGGGCATGTCTGTCTGTCACATGGCTAGGTGTGCATGCACACATGTGCATGCACACCTGAATTCGGTATTTTACCACACAATAGGATTGTGTGGTAAAATACCGATTTTGTAGGGCCTTTGGGACTCAGAAGAGTCCCACCTACATCTGAGATTTACCGAATCGGTAAAAATACCGATTCGGTATTTTACAGAATCGGTAAATTTACTGATTCGGTAAATTTACCGATTCTGTAAAATTGTGCCCCTACATGCCAATTCTTGAATACCGGTCGGTAACGGCCAAAAATACCGATTTTCGGCCGTTACCGACCGACCTACATCTGGCCCCTAGTCACTGAACACATTTTTTCAACGTGGGTTGTACAGTGAAAAAAGAGTATAACATTCCAAAAACACAGAAAGTCTAATTTTAATTGTATAATCTTTATATACTTCGGTTGTAATTACCCCAACTAATGGGACTATGTTTTTACATCGAAGTTATACGACAACACTATTATCACGTGTTTTATGTGAGGAAGGTGTCCTATCCTATTCTGGATCTTGATGATAATGGGCTATGGTCTGCAAACACTTGATTATAATTCGGAAGCATACATTTTTATTCAGCACACAATGCTTCAGGTTCACCTCCAACCTCAGTAAAAAATATTCTGTCCTACAGAAAATCTACAAGAACAGAAAACCAAGACAAGTGAGAGCCTTAGGCCTCACAAATGTGCATGGTGTGCATGCATAGGAAGGCAGGGATACATTTAGCAAGCCCTGACGAAGGCCCCAGACCCATACGGGTTCGGTGTGAGGGCCGAAACATGTTGGCACAAATATAGGAGGTTTAATTGAACAATTGTATTCAATAAGAAACCCCAACAAACACTTTATCCATACCTCAGGTACCATACGAATAAAGGAAACCTTTGGGTATACCAGTGAGCATTTGTAACTGTCTGTCTTCATCTGGATCCCTGCTTATCCAGTTTGATTTAATTTAGGAACTCCCATTCTATCTTTGGTTGAGTCCGCCCTGGTGGTACCATCCTTCCAGGGTGTGGGTAGGCGCCAATGATGAAGCATTTTATGAGAAGTGAGTGAGGCGTCTACTCCAATATATTTGTAAATCCAAGAGGTTTGAGGAGGGACCTTGTTTTTTATGGTAAGGTTCCAAAGTCCTTCTTCCCCCAAATTTGTTGAACATTCCATTTGATTTTGTGTGTGAAGACTGTTATTGAGTAACCAGTTACTAGAAAATTCGTTTCTAATGACACGTCCTGTTCCTTTGATAAATGTAGCCGCAGACGAGGAATTCCAGAGACAGCTAGCAAAGCGCCGCCACCAGCCCTAACATGAGTACGACATATAAAATTCCTTCCTATTGTCTTTGTCAAAGAGATCACAATACCTTTTTCCACATGTGTAGAATTCTGACTAGGTTATTAAATTGCAGCCTAGATTTAAGGTAGTCCAGGAGGAGGATTCCAATTTGCAAATAATTGTCAATGTCCTGAATTTCATTTTCACGGACAACAAGTGCAGTTTCCAGGGAAAGAAAAAATGTGTTTTCATTTATGCACAATAACAATGGCCCTGGCAGTGGAGCGCTGAAGCACCTGCAATCTCTGTTTCTGTTTCTAAAGTGCCAGTTTGGAGAATGTGGCAGTAATGTGTTTTCAAGCCATTAATATTTCTTGTGCTGGCGGGTATATGGTTTTCGGGCACCAATGGACTCTATCTTTGTAGTAACGTAGCATAGCCATTGTACTCCATACTTTGCTGAGACAAAGGTCAGACACAATATTTTTATATTTGATTGAGGGGAAATGGTGGATTTAATCATTTTTAATTGAAAGTAGCCAGGACTCAATTTTCCAGTTTTCAATGAGAAACTAGAAACAGGAACTCAGCCTTGGTTTCAATAATACTCATCCAGTTATGACTCTTCCACAATTGCATGGGGAAGAATATTGAATAGATGTGGGAAGGTCTTCATTAGGCCTTGGCAAAACATGTTAAAGACATTTTGAAGACACTTTATGATATGTTACGTGATGTTCGTTGCATGATTTACATGGCAAACATGTTCAGGGTTCAGCTCGTGCACGGGCTCTAAGAGTCGAGCCCGACCGACCATTGGCACACGCTCTGTGATCACTTATTGGCTCTGTCACAGACATACACAGACATATGAATACGAGGTTACAGATGCCCTCGCATCCAGACAGACAGACAGATGCAGGCATATTCCTAAATACCAGTGCATAGAGGCCCACGAAGCCCGGCACACACACACACATTCAGATAACTGGTCATGGATGCGCTCGCAGGCAGACGCGCACAGTCATGGCGACCAGGAACATCTTATGGATGTTGGGTGGGTGGCCCTGGGCCAAACTTATTTTGGGGGCCCCTGTTCAGTACAACTTTTAATTTATCATCCAATTTGTGCTCTTTCCTGCCCTCTTTGCCCAGGTCACTGGCAGTGCAGAGGCACACTCGTACGGGTTCTAAATGTGTTTCCATCAAATATTGAGGAATCGTGATGTGTTTTTCAATATTGTATCACAGCGGCGGCTCACTGACATTACTGCAAACAGCCCGCCTCCCGTTTCGCATCTGTAAGGGCCTGTTTGATCTCAAAATAAACTTTAATTTTATGGATATTGCATGAAACAGAAACACAACATTTCGCTGAAAAAGATCTATAATAGACTCGCCCATCACCCACAATAAAAATAAATTAAAGGAAAACGGTATTGAAAACAATCTGTTTAAGGATTATTCAAGATGCTCGGCCGAGACTCACATTGCCCATGGCCCGTCAGATGCCCACGCACGCTAGCAGGCAGACAGACAGACAGACACATGCAGGCACATTCAGGGGTGCCACTCAGGCAGACTGACGCAGGCAGCGACAGCAGCTCTCAGACGCAGCCAGGCACACACATAAACACACACATACTCCGATCTCCGGTTACCAACGCGCCACAGAAGCAGACACAATACGTAAGAGGCGCATTTGCATCGGGGTCGAGTGTCATCTCTGGAGGGGGCGGGCAGCTGTGCGGGCAGAGCCCGGGCAGGAATCCCGCCCTCCGCGCCTAAGAATAGAGGCCTCTGACGCGGGACCGCGGGGGTCCACATATCACCAGATGCCTGCGCGAGGCACCGAAATAGACCGCCCCCCGGGCGGGGGGTGCACTCATGCAACGGGGGGCACCGAGAGCCGGCAAAGCTCTCATTAAAGTGCATCTGTCGCCCCTGCCCCGTGGAGCTTATTCCGGGGCTGCTCGTGGGTGCGTTTGGAGCGGGGACACCAGCTGCCTGGAGGGAAAGACGTGCGGATGCTCCAGCGTGGAAACACTGGGCTGGCCTGGCAGGGTGTGAACACGCAGTGCCAGGGTGTGCACACTGCCAGGGTGTGCACACGGTGCCAGGGTGTGCGCACAGTGCCAGGGTGTGTACACAGTGCAAGGGTCTCACACAGTGCCAGGGTGTGCACACAGTGCCTGGGTCTCACACAGTGCCAGGGTGTGCACACAGTGCCAGGGTGTGTACACACAGTGCCAGGGTGTGCACACAGTGCCAGGGTGTGCACACAGTGCCAGGGTGTGTACATACAGTGCCAGGGTGTGCACACAGTGCTAGGGTGTGCACACACAGTGCCAGGGTGTGTACACACCGTGCCAGGGTGTGTACACACAGTGCCAGGGTGTGCAGTGCACACAGTGCCAGGGTGTGCACATGCAGTGCCATGGTGTGCGCACAGTGCCAGGGTGTGCAGTGCACACAGTGCCAGGGTGTGTATACAGTGCCAGGGTCTCACACAGTGCCTGGGTGTGCACTCAGTGCCAGGGTGTGTACACAGTGCCAGGGTCTCACACAGTGCCGGGGCGTGCACACAGTGCCAGGGTGTGCACACAGTGCCAGGGTGTGTATACAGTGTCAGGGTCTCACACAGTGCCAGGGTGTGCACACAGTGCCAGGGTGTGTACACACAGTGCCAAGGGTGTGTGCACACAGTGCCAGGGTGTGCGCACACAGTGCCAGGGTGTGCACACACAGTGCAAGGGTGTGCACGCAGTGCCAGGGTGCGCACACAGTGCCAGGGTGTGTACACAGAGTGCCAGGGTGTGTGCACACAGTGCCAGGGTGTGTGCACACAGTGCCAGGGTGTGCACACAGTGCCAGAGTGTGCACACAGTGCCAGGGTGTGCACACCGTGCCAGGGTATGCACACACAGTACCAGGGTGTGCACACAGTGCCAGGGTGTGCACACAGTGCCAGGGTGCCAGGCGGATAAATACAGCAGGTATTTGTAAAGAAGAGCTGCAACCCTTGGGTTGTCTGGAGGCTCATATTGGATGTTTATTGGGACCCTACTCAAGAGTTCTTATGTTATGGACCTCGGATGGATGAAGAGCCGAGTGGCCGCACTGATAAACCTGGGATCATGAGGTCAAACACAGAACCCTGAAAAGATGCATTACAGCCAGGGCACAAGTCCTAAAAAAAAAAGTGGGGGGATGCTGACGTCACGACAGGAAGTGACGTCACATAAGGTGGCTTGCACCATCAGACTCATTGCCTCCCCTCGCTCACCCCTTAGATGTGGTACCCTGACTCGAGCCCTAATTACAGCACAGATCCATTGGAACCGTCTCAAAGCCAGATGCACCCGAGGCCAAACACAGACTCCCTGCAGAGGGTGCATTACTCCACAGACCCATGGAGCCGGCTCACACCCTGGTGTACATGAGGCCAAACACAGACCCCCTGCAGAGGGTGCATTACTCCACAGACCCATGGAACCGGCTCACAGGCCAGTGTACATGAGGCCAAACACAGACTCCCTGAAGAGGGTGCATTACTCCACAGACCCATGGAGCCGGCTCACAGCCCGCTGTACATGAGGCCAAACACAGACCCGCTGCAGAGGGTGCATTACTCCACAGACCCATGGAGCCGGCTCAGAGCCCGGTGTACATGAAGCCAAATACAGACCTCTTGCAGAGGGTGCATTACTCCACAGACCCATGGAGCCGGCTCACAGCCCGGTGTACATGAGGCCAAACACAGACCCCCTGCAGAGGGTGCATTACTCCACAGACCCATGGAGCCGCCTCACAGCCCAGTGTACATGAGGCCAAACATAGACCCCTGCAGAGGGTGCATTACTCCACAGACCCATGGAGCCGGCTCACAGCCCGCTGTACTTGAGGCCAAACATAGACCCCTGCAGAGGGTGCATTACTCCATAGACCCATGGAACCGGCTCACAGCCCGCTGTACATGAGGCCAAACACAGACCCCCTGCAGAGGGTGCATTACTCCACAGACCCATGGAGCCAGCTCACAGCCCGGTGTACATGAGGCGAAACACAGACTCCCTGCAGAGGGTGCATTACTCCACAGACCAATGGAGCCGGCTCACAGTCCGGTGTACATGAGGCCAAACACAGACCCGCTGCAGAGGGTGCATTACTCCACAGACCCATGGAGCCGGCTCAGAGCCCGGTGTACATGAGGCCAAATACAGACCTCTTGCAGAGGGTGCATTACTCCACAGACCCATGGAGCCGGCTCACAGCCCGGTGTACATGAGGCCAAACACAGACCCCCTGCAGAGGGTGCATTACTCCACAGACCCATGGAGCCGGCTCACAGCCCAGTGTACATGAGGCCAAACACAGACCCCCTGCAGAGGGTGCATTACTCCACAGACCCATGGAGCCGGCTCAGAGCCGGGTGTACATGAGGCCAAATACAGACCCCTGCAGAGGATGCATTAGTCCACAGAGCCACCAGAACTGGCTCAAAGCCCGCTGTACATGAGGCCAAACACAGACCCCTGCAGAGGGTGCATTACTCCACAGACCCATGGAACCGGCTCACAGGCCAGTGTACATGAGGCCAAACACAGACCCCTGCAGAGGGTGCATTACTCCACAGACCCATGGAACCGGCTCACAGGCCAGTGTACATGAGGCCAAACACAGACCCCTGCAGAGGGTGCATTACTCCACAGACCCATGGAGCCGGCTCACAGCCCGGTGTACACGAGGTCAAACACAGACCCCCTGCAGAGGGTGCATTACTCCACAGACCCATGGAACCGGCTCACAGGCCAGTGTACATGAGGCCAAACACAGACTCCCTGCAGAGGGTGCATTACTCCACAGACCCATGGAGCCGGCTCACAGCCCTGTGTACACGAGGTCAAGCACAGACCTCCTGCAGAGGGTGCATTACTCCACAGACCCATGGAGCCGGCTCACAGCCCGGTGTACATGAGGTCAAACACAGACCCCTGCAGAGAATGCATTACTCCACAGACCCATGGAGCCGGCTCACAGCCCGGTGTACATAAGGTCAAACACAGACCCCCTGCAGAGGGTACATTACTCCACAGACCCATGGAACCGGCTCACAGGCCAGTGTACATGAGGCCAAACACAGACCCCTGCAGGGGATGCATTACTCTACAGACCCATGGAGCCGGCTCACAGCCCGGTGTACATGAGGTCAAACACAGACCCCCTGCAGAGGGTGCATTACTCCACAGACCCATGGAACCGGCTCACAGGCCAGTGTACATGAGGCCAAACACAGACCCCTGCAGAGGATGCATTACTCCACAGACCCATGGAGCCGGCTCACAGGCCCGTGTACATGAGGCCAAACACAGACCCCCTGCAGAGGGTGCATTAGTCCACAGACCCATGGAGCCCGCTCACAGCCCGGTGTACATGAGGTCAAACACAGACCCCCTGCAGAGGGTGCATTAGTCCACAGACCCATGGAGCCCGCTCACAGCCCGGTGTACATAAGGTCAAACACAGACCCCCTGCAGAGGATGCATTACTCCACAGACCGATGGAGCCGGCTCACAGGCTGGTGTACATGAGGCCAAACACAGACCCCCTGCAGAGGGTGCATTAGTCCACAGACCCATGGAGCCCGCTCACAGCCCGGTGTACATGAGGTCAAACACAGACCCCCTGCAGAGGGTGCATTACTCCACGGACCCATGGAGCCCGCTCACAGCCCGGTGTACATGAGGCCAAACACAGACCCCTGCAGAGGATGCATTACTCCACAGACCCATGGAGCCCGCTCACAGCCCGGTGTACATGAGGTCAAACACAGACCCCCTGCAGAGGATGCATTACTCCACAGACCGATGGAGCCGGCTCACAGGCCGGTGTACATGAGGCCAAACACAGACCCCCTGCAGAGGGTGCATTAGTCCACAGACCGATGGAGCCCGCTCACAGGCCGGTGTACATGAGGCCAAACACAGACCCCCTGCAGAGGGTGCATTAGTCCACAGACCCATGGAGCCCGCTCACAGCCCGGTATACATGAGGTCAAACACAGACCCCCTGCAGAGGGTGCATTAGTCCACAGACCCATGGAGCCCGCTCACAGCCCGGTGTACATGAGGTCAAACACAGACCCCCAGCAGAGGATGCATTACTCCACAGACCGATGGAGCCGGCTCACAGGCCGGTGTACATGAGGCCAAACACAGACCCCCTGCAGAGGGTGCATTACTCCACAGACCGATGGAGCCGGCTCACAGGCCGGTGTACATGAGGCCAAACACAGACCCCCTGCAGAGGGTGCATTAGTCCACAGACCCATGGAGCCCGCTCACAGCCCGGTGTACATGAGGTCAAACACAGACCCCCTGCAGAGGGTGCATTACTCCACAGACCCATGGAGCCCGCTCACAGCCCGGTGTACATGAGGCCAAACACAGACCCCTGCAGAGGGTGCATTACTCCACAGACCCATGGAGCCGGCTCACAGCCCGGTGTACATGAGGCCAAACACAGACTCCTGCAGAGGATGCATTCCACAGACCCATGGAGCCGGCTCACAGCCCGGTGTACATGAAGCCAAACACAGACCCTTGCAGAGGGTGCATTAGTCCACAGACCCATGGAGCCGGCTCACAGCCCGGTGTACATGAGGCCAAACACAGACCCCTGCAGAGAATGCATTACTCCACAGACCCATGGAGCCGGCTCACAGCCCGGTGTACACAAGGCCAAACACAGACCTCCTGCAGAGGGTGCATTACTCCACAGACCCATGGAGCCGGCTCACAGCCTGGTGTACATGAGGCCAAACACAGACCCCCTGCAGAGAATGCATTACTCCACAGACCCATGGAGCCGGCTCACAGCCCTGTGTACTATGAGGGCAGTACACAGACCCCTCAAGTGAATGCATTAGTCCACGTGCCACTGGAACCCTTGAGCTTGCTGTAAATTGTTATTAAAAATTACACCATTCATGGTAATTTTTTTCCTTGAATGGTGCATTTATGCTAAGTGACATAATTGTGCAATAGTGGGAATTTGTCATAAAAAGCGACACTCAAAATTATGCAAATTATGCCAGCATAATTTAAATTTCACCCACGCCGAGTTAAAACCTAACTTTAAAGGGTATGCTTCACTTCTTGTATTCCACTGATGAATAGAGGGCCCCTGAGACCTAAGGACATTTAACCCAATGAGCGCAGTCAATTTTATAGACTATTAATGTCTCCACGAAGATAGAAAATGTCCCTTTGCACCTCCTGTTTGCTTTTTGGAGAATCATAACTTAAACATGCATACATTATACAGGATTCACACAAGTGGAATATACCCATGGAAGTGTGACAAGCTGCTTCCTGTTCACAGTCGATGCTTAGTACATTCACACATAAAATCCAGCTCGGGGTTTAAAAAGTGTTACATTCACACATGAGTGTTGTACGATGGCCATTCAAAAGCAGGACCGGACTGGCCATCGCGGGCACTGGGCCTTTCCCCGGTAGGCCGCTAGGGTGGGGGCCTTTTTTGGGCCCCTGGGGGGGGGGCATTTTTGATACCGGGGCTCGGCAAAAAGGTTTGAAAATTAGGTTAGCTTTTGCAAAGTTATAATTCTTGGAAAGTTTCTAAACACCCAACCACTTTCTACACTTACATGTGACCTTACCTTGCAATCTGATAGAAGCGTCATGAAAGTCCGCCCACCAGCCTAGTATTTAAAGAGCAGCTCAGTCAATTTTCATAATGACACACTTTCATGATGTATGGATTGAATCAATTATGCAGCCTTAGAATTATGAAAATAGATGCAAATCACCAAAGTATGTGAATATAATACATATGTTCACATACCTCACAGCAAAAATCAGAAGAGAACATTTGGGATGAGCCTTAAGGTGTTAAATTACACATGTGCTTAAGCTTAATTTATGCATCACACAATTTATAGGTGTAATTCTGAACATTTCTGAATTGGCCACTTAGTTCCGGAGTAATACACAACCCACTACATTCTCCAGGCCAGATTCACAAAGGCAAATTTAGACCAAAAGTCAAACTTTTCTACCTTTCAGGTATTCACAAACGTACAAATAGACAAAAAGTCTAACTTAGATCAGAAGTCTAACTTTACTACCTTTCAGGTATTCACAAAGGAAAAGTTAGACAAAAAGTCTAACTTGGATCAAAAGTCTAACTTTACTACTTTTCAGGCATTCACAAAGGAAAAGTTAGACAAAAAGTGTAACTTGGATCAAAAGTCTAACTTTACTACCTTTCAGGCATTCACAAAGGTAAAGTTAGACAAAAAGTGTAACTTGGATCAAAAGTCTAACTTTACTACCTTTCAGGCATTCACAAAGGTAAAGTTAGACAAAAAGTGTAACTTGGATCAAAAGTCTAACTTTACTACCTTTCAGGCATCCACAAAGGTAAAGTTAGACAAAAGGTCTAACTTGGATCAAAAGTCTAACTTTACTACCTTTCAGGCATTCACAAAGGTAAAGTTAGACAAAAAGTCTAACTTGGATCAAAAGTCTAACTTTACTACCTTTCAGGCATTCACAAAGGAAAAGTTAGACAAAAAGTCTAACTTGGATCAAAAGTCTAACTTTACTACCTTTCAGGCATTCACAAAGGTAAAGTTAGACAAAAAGTGTAACTTGGATCAAAAGTCTAATTGTACTCGTGGTAAGTTATCTTTGTGAATACTGAAAAGTAGTAAAGTTAGACTTTCGGTCTAACTTTACCTTTGTGAATCAGGCCGTCTGTGTGGAGGGCGGCACCAGCCAAACAGAGGGTCCCACTCTCCAGTTCCAACCAGAGAGGCCGGATTCTGAGAGCAGGTCAGGAGAACACCACTGTCACTGAAACAAACTTTTTGGGGTGGTAAAATGCTTGGTATGCATGGGTGGTGGGAATGTCAGGGGCCCCATCATTTGAGTTAAGAATGTTTTGGATTGTAATTGCATTCACGCAGGTCTTCGTACCCCACTGAGGAGCACCGAAGCATATTATCTGATGGGTAGAACACTACACTATGGGGGAGTTCATGGTTGGAAGTGTTGAATTTACTTCAAACCTAGCTGAGAATCAAGTTGTTGTCATGCTGCAGTGACCAGAGTGGTGCCTTATTGTGTCTTGTGTTGCAGCGGTTAGCCATGTGATGGAGGAAAGACGAGAGGGAGCGACAGTGCACCCTCACACTATATATGACAGGTGTTACAATTTACTCAGCAGGCCCTATTTTCGATTTTGTGGGGATTCCTGAAGATTTTCCAATGTTTTCCTTGTGCCATTTACACCCATTGGGTCATCAACATTGCACGTTTTGTGGGCCTGGGAGGGCAGGGATGGTCAGAAAGAAGAGGAACATATGGAGGGCAGATTCCGCAAGGCTGGTCTGTGTAGCACATATCCACGTACATTTAGACAAGAAGTAAATGAAGAGTTAATGTAGCTATAGCATGTTATAAATACACTATACAGTGATTGGTTTGTGAACTGGAATGTCCAGCAGAGAATAGAATGTATTGTATTAGAGGTTCTGTAAGGACTTGACTGTTAGGTAGCGCTATAGAAGAGACTGCTGTGCTGAGGATCTCCCAATATCCAGATTAAACAACTCTTAATCTTAAATCTGGAAGTGTGATTTCTACATAACCTTACTAGCTCAGCTTTGGATATGATGTGGGTTGTGGGGGGTCTGTAAGAGTGGACTATGTTCTCTAGGATGCCTTCTCCAGGCAGCACATCCCATCCTGAGGTGGGTATCCATCCTCTTTGGTAACTGGTGTCTTTCTTCTGGTTGGTTGGCGATGGTTAGCTAAAGTATAGCCATGTCTCTGTGCTATGTGTGCTGATGTGGAATACACTGCCGGGCTTGAAAAGCATGCTGAGAGGATAGGTGTCATCCAGCCTTCCCTGATAATGGTCAGCAGTTGTGAGGTCTGCTTGCGGTGATGTCTATGGCATATGAGCAGCACCAGCCTCCAGCAGCCAGCCAAGGCAGAGACCAACGATGGGGACGTCAAAGGCAATTATCAATCAATCAATCACGCAACCAATCAATCAGTATTTGTAAAGCGCAGCTTTTCACCCGTGAGTGTATCCAGGCGCTAGGATCTTGCTGGGATCAGCATACAGCCAGGTCTTGAATCCTTTCTGAACTCCAGAGAGAGAGGACAATGTTCAGAGGTGGAGGGGAAGGTCGTTCCAGTGCTTATCGGCGAGGTAGATGAAGGAGCGCCCTCCGCGGTGGCTTCGGCGGATGGGCACCTCTCTTAACCAGCCTGCACTAACTGCAGCCATCTCAATAGTGTTTGATTGTCGTGTTCCTGTGTGGATTGGACAGCTCCGGTCACCCTTGTCATCCAGCCCTCAGTGACTACACCTGTGCATGCTAGGATCCAGCTGTGGTGCCCTTGGACAGTAGGACACTCCTGGGCAGAGTGTCCTGCCCTTATCTCGAATGTTGTATAGTTTTTGTGCCATGGGTCCAGAGTTTTCTGCATTTCTTTATCTTGTTAATAGCCAGATTTTCCCTTCTTTCCTGATGTCTGGATTGTCTTTTCTTGGCTGGCAGGAAGGAGTGACAAGCTGAGGGCAAGTGTGGGCTATTACAAGGGTGAGGGTGGCCTGTAGGTTCTGATGATATCCCAGGTGAGGGGAGATGTGTCTTAGTGTGCAAATTGTGTACTACGCTTTTCTAGTGACTTTGGTGACATGTCGGGTCGAGGAACGCATGCTGATTGGTTGCACATAAAACCTATAACGACCTTGTTGTACTGGTAGAATTGCGAGAAGTAAGATTAGCCTAGTTACAACTTATATTAATGTATGACTATATCTCTTTCACAAGCGATGAAGACAGTTGCACGCGTACAACACGAGTCTCCTAGAGTGCGAGGTTAATGCATAGCAAGGCCAACAGATGCATGAGGGAAGGAGCCCACTCCTATTTAAAGTTTCACCAGCAGACTCATTTGCCAGGTCAGGTGGCTCAGTGGAATAATGTGCCCACTGTATGGGCCTGTGTTTGACCTCACGGTCACAGGTTCAAATCCTAGCGGGTCCACTCAATCTTTCATCCTTCTGAGGTCGATAAAATGAGTACCATTCAGTTGGGAAACAATACATATCTTTTTATTCAGCCCCACTATACCCTTCTGGGTGAACGTGTGCTTTACAAATACATATGCTATGTTTAAGGCTCCCTGTTTTCCGTTTTTACTTATTTTTACAGATAAATACAATCAGAAACCCATTTATTTTCTTGTCTGTAGTGTAAATGAAGATAAAAACGGACATTGGGTTCTTTTTGAGTGATTCTAAATACACTTTGCTGTGACTGCCCTGTCAATAACTGTGTGGATTGATAGGTAACTGTGAAAAATGAATACAATCTTGGTGAACATTATCTGCGCCATCTTGCCCCTTTTCGAGCCCAGTCGTGCGCGTAAGCGGCAGCCATTTTGAATGCCATGGCCTCCCTGCCCCTCGCTGATAGCCAGCGCGTCTCTCTCTCTCTCTTAACCTCACAAGCATTCCCCCGCACACTGACAACCCCCGCTCTCTCATGTCTTGGGTCATAAACCCCTCTCCAGCGCAGTTTCACCACTGAATCCCATCCTGTTCCCAGCGCGACACCTCCCCTCATTCCTTTCATGGCCTCAAACCCTTTTTGATGCAAACCCCCTTTTCCTGTATCCCCGTTTGTCTTCCCTGTTCCCAGGCCGCCACCTGGCTCTGCGGATACTGTTTATTACCCCGTACAGTAGGAAGCCTCCCCTCCCCATCAAAAGACCCCCGAACCGATCAAAGCCCCCACCCCATGAGATCCGATCAACCCCATGCATTCCGTGAATCGGCGGAATGCCCTGCTGTGTGACAACTATCACCTGTTGTGACCGGGGTGGGGAATCCGACTGTAAATGTATGTGGGAACGGGGCTGAAGGGGAGATTCCGAGGATGTTCTTTCTAGTACTAAAGTATTGCGAGAATGTGTTATGTGTAATAAAGGTCGTAAACTCCAGTATAAGAGGCCAGGCCTCAGAGATGTGGTTAGAGCACCTCGTGACGATACTTGCTGTCTGAATTGATGTGTTCTCCTCCGGAGAGAATAAAATCCTCGTTTCCCGCCTTCCAGTCTCCAGCGCCTGCTTCTTCATTAATTAATATCGGTGGGTCATAGAGGCGATACCGCCGGGCAACATAAAAGGGTTTTTGGTTACCGGTTGTCTTTGGAACCCTTTTTAACAATTGGCGTCCCAAACGTGGGGCCCATCAGCGACTCGTGGATCCAGTGGGAGAGGTCCCGACGACAGAGTGAACGACTGCAACGATCGGAAGGTACCCTGTCCGATAGACCCTCGTCTGACAGCCGATCATCCGAACTTCACTGGTTCCGAACAGACCTCTCTCGAGTGATCTGCGGTCCTGACTGGGAACCATCAGGAGTGCCACGAGAAGTACGAAGAGAAGAGGACGATCGGGCGCTGGATTCGGAAGACGAGAAACTGTCCATGCGGTCCGGGTAAGGTCGTGTAAACACGACGAATTGCGAAAGTGATAGATAATTGAAAGTAATTGATAATTGTTGAGAAAATACTAGTATTACTCTTTGTTAATTTATTGGAGATTCACTGTCTACAAACGGAGAAACAACAGGCTCTCCCTTTATAAACAGCGAAGGATAGGTACGCACCCGTCGGACCTATCTTTCTCCCCCACTGAACAATTGCCCCTTCCCCCCACTGATTAACTGTTATAGATTGTTTTCTGGAGATTCTCTGTCTGAAAACAGGGAAGATTAGGTCCCCTCTTTACAGATAGTGAAAGGGTAGGTGACGCGAACCTTTGCGAGCCTACTTATTCTCCCCATTGACCATATTGATTTTTTATTTTTGACCTAACGTTGATTGATTGCTCAGAATTGATTCATGAGGTATTCACTACGTGCAAACAACGTAGAATAGAAATATTCTATCTAGTCTTTGCGCGCAGTGATAAGATAGGTAGTGCTGACTATTATCCCATTGTGATCCGTCATGCCTGTCTTCTCCCCACTGGTTAGTAGCCTGTTTAACCCGGACCGCTTATTAGAGATGAACCATCCGGCTCCGCTGGAAGGCACCCCTAATAAGGACATGTTCATGAAGCATGGATTAATTGCTATAGTCTATAGTGAGCTGTGGCATAAATATACGAAAAGGGATCGAGAAAGACAGTGGCCACTGAAAGGATCCTTCGATCTCGACAAAATAGAAACAGTAGAAATAGCCCTTCGTAGGAATGAAACAACACCTATTATGCTCGATAGTCTCGGTATGTGGCGCAAAGAAGCCACACGACGAAGGGAAGGTGACGAATTAAGACAGGATGAAGGGACACGACGGACAACCCTCCAAACGTCTAGTAGGCAAAGGGAAGGGCCAGCGATGGCACCGTCCCGAGGAGTAAACATGAAAAGCGAATGGTGTAAAGGGATGTGCCGACAAGCCAACCCCGGAACACAACGATCTGAAGGTAATCCCCCGACATTACGCACAGGACGGACAGATTTAAAACAAAACCAATGTGCTTTCTGTAAATGTCTTGGACACTGGAAAGCCCAATGCCCGACTCTGCAAAGCATAGATAAGAATGGAGGGTTGACAGAAAGGACGGACCGACAGAAAGGAAAAAGACGTGAGATAAAAACCAATCAGACTAGTGCAGACAGAATAGACAGGACCACCCCGTTTGACTATGCCCGGTGGCACAGATTTCGTCAGGCCAATTTTAACGACATGTTAGAATTCTGGGACTGATTGCTCTCTGTTGCTCCCCCACTCTGAAAAACAAACACAACTGCAGGTCAGTGTAAACAACCCCCCGTTAAAGAAAAGACTCAAGGAAGCCAAGCGTCTATTATATAAACTTAGGATTTAATTACGGTAAAGAAAACACACAACCAACGGTAAATAGAATAACTAGTAGAACTCTCACTAAAACAAACTTTACTGATAGGAAAAATACAAAACGTGTTATGCTCACTCCGGAAGTCCTCCAATGTAACAGTTCGATGGTCCCGCCCATCCGGAACACCTAGCACGTGTGGGGCGGGGCCTGCCAGCAACCATGGGCCAAAAAGAGATTGCCGGCGAGGAGGTACCGGAGACTCCACAAAGCAGGCAATGAAATGGTCTTCCCATACTGCCCTTCCAGGGATGGCGTCCCCCGGGCCGCAGGTAGGGAGGGGGCGGCTGCAAATGACCCCCTCCCTCGTATCTTCTGGTCCGGCCATCACGAATTCCTCCACCGAACGGATGCAGGGTGGGCAGGGAGGAAGAGGCGACGCGGACGAGCCTCTTCCACCTCCACAGGTAGGAGGCTTCCCTGCCCTGGTCCGGCGCCGATGTCCTCCAGCCGGACGACGGCCATATACCTGCGCTGCACAGGACCTACAATGCCCGCCTGGTATATTTCCATAACACAGGACATACAATGCCCGCCTAGTATACTTTCTCAGCACAGGACATACAAGACCCGGCTGGTATATTTGCGCAGTACAGGACATACGATGTCCGACGGGCATAATTACGGAGCACCGGATGTACAGTGGTCCCCCAAGAGTCGGAATCAGGGGTGTAGGGTGGTCATCATGTGCGCCCCTGATTCCAAGGGACGGTGTAGGATGCGCCGGGAGAAGGAGACGGCACGAGTGAGCCTCCCTCACCTCCCCAGATGAAGGCTCCACTGCTGCACCCTGGCGCCCCGAACCAAAAATGTCCAGCTCCAGCAGCATGATGCTCTGTCCTCCGCCATCACAAGAAGTTCCTTCCACTCCTGATGGATACGGCAAAGGTGGCTGCCACAAGGATCTCAAAATGGCGTCTGGGCCCTCGAAAAGGCGGGTCTAGGCCGCTGGAATAACTTTTGTCCAAAGTTGCAACTCGGGCACTTGCCCACCTGGGCGCAAGCCCCCACCATCGACAAACATCCCCTCGACTTTGAAGATTCTACCAAAGTCCCAAGGGCCCTCGACCCCTTCAGGCTTCCGGTGAGGAACAGTTGCATTGATCTCAAATGAAATAACCACGGCACAGCAACAAGATGGCGGTGCTCTCGTGTCTGCATCAGCTTCCGTCTGAACCACCCAGGAACATTATGGGCTAACGAACTTGAGTAAGTTCCGGCTGAACATCAACATGACCCGGTAAGAAAGACTCTACTCCCTCCCTCTCTTGATTGACAGTCCACACCACCAGCCCCTCTGTTAGCCCAGCTTTCTTTTGAACTGCCGAAAGGGACTCTGGTCCAACCGCCAATTGTCGGGGATATTTTGCCCCTGATGCTACTTCCGGACTAAACCGGCCTCGCCCGAAATGGCGCTGGTATCAATGGAAATCAACGGATGCCTCGAGGTGTTCCTTAGCTAATGAAACTTGATGTACTAAGACATGTATATATATACGAACCATTGCGCACTCGATGTTAAAGGGAGGAGGGTTCACTTGGCGAACATTTAAGAAGGGTTCCGTAAAATGTTGATTTCAATGAACAATCTATTTTCGATATTTGTTGTAACTGATACATAACGTCGCTTATGATGCATACCCACGGTATATATCTAGGAAATGTGATTACGATGAACTTGACTGTGTTTCCATTTATGAACTGAAATGCCCCTGATCCCCTCGTCACGCAATGAAATATTTTTAGTTACTTGCAAATAATTAAATTAAGGTTTTTACATGTTCTTGTGCTACAAAATAACCCCCTACTGTATGTGCTTCCATCGACGACATATCAGGCCAAAATATGAATTGCGCTCTCACATTTCACGTACTGAATAATTCTGCAAATAAAGGTTTTAACAACTATGAATAAGCATCGCATACTTTTGTAAATGTGGGTATCGGTGGGAGGGTTTTTCTGTGCGCAACCGTTCTGCTCCTCTTTTTAAGGTTATCTGAAGAAATGGTTGTTCGGCCCTGGATTAATGATCGACTCAAAGGTGTGATACGTTGCCTCCAAAATATGCGACTTAGCCCAGGAACTAACGTATGAAGAAGGACCTCGACTTCTGAGAATGGGGTATCACTGTCGGAGGAGAAAGAGACCGGATGTGGGAGCACGCGGCCTGACAGCGGATTGTGGAACATCAGCGACGGAGGCCGAGGCGAGACCACAGCAGTAAGGAGACGCCGGACGGGGCATGGTTTCAGACAAAGCTAAGGAAAGGGCTGACCTGAAGCCCCTGCTATATGATCAACGTGTGCCAAAAGCCCCCGCTCTCTGAACATGGTTACGGACTCGCCTGTCGAAAACTCTCCGCCTCCCCCTGATCTGTTCCCGACTTGGCCTTGCTCCATCCCCTCCTCCTCCGACCTACCATAAGGACTGTTCACACCCGCACCTTTCCATCCGAACTCCCAAGTTCCTTCAAATCCTACTGAGCTACCCAGAGAAGAGTACTCCCTGCATCAGAAGGGAGGGAGCTCCGACTAAATAGACCACGAACCATGTTAAACCCCAGAACGGTGACCTAAGAACTCCACCAAGGGTCGCCCCCGAAGAAAAGATAAACAAAGTCTGTGGTTCTGCCCGCTACCAAACACCCTGAAGATGATGGAAGCAACAGGAAATGCCCATCACAGAGACTCAAGACACGAACAGATCTCACAATTCTGGAACAATCGCATTTTTATTGCAAATCAATGCTCTGCGCTACAAAAGAAAGTGCACCTGTTCCAAAACCGTAACGCATTGCTCCTATGGGGTCTGGCGAAACAAAACAAAAAGTACCCCTGCCCGCAGACCTCCAACGACTCAATCCACATGAACATTTCTGTTGATAGGTAATCCAGATGCTCAACAGTGCTGACAGAAGACGACAAAGGACAACGAGAACTCTGACATTTTTTACTGTATCTCCTTTCTCTCCCAATCGCCATTGGACTGACTATGCACCCGCCGTATACAAAGGACTTACTTATATGATAACTCACCAGTTCTTATTCTATGATCTGTACCCGACGCCCTCACTGTGTAATTCTAGTCTGATATTGCATTATGATGATTTTTCCTGCAACCAACTTAACAATGAACCCGCTTACTAGATGATGAGATTTTTCAATGTGATGTTTATAAAATGATGTATATGCGCAGTTCCTTTGCCTAAGTCCCCTCTCCCTTACTTGTGATTGCTGCATATAGGTGTAGATAGGAAATAGGCCAGCAAGATGTCTTGGAAATGTTAAAGGGAGGACTGTGAAAAATGAATACAATCTTGGTGAACATTATCTGCGCCATCTTGCCCCTTTTCGAGCCCAGTCGTGCGCGTAAGCGGCAGCCATTTTGAATGCCATGGCCTCCCTGCCCCTCGCTGATAGCCAGCGCGTCTCTCTCTCTCTCTTAACCTCACAAGCATTCCCCCGCACACTGACAACCCCCGCTCTCTCATGTCTTGGGTCATAAACCCCTCTCCAGCGCAGTTTCACCACTGAATCCCATCCTGTTCCCAGCGCGACACCTCCCCTCATTCCTTTCATGGCCTCAAACCCTTTTTGATGCAAACCCCCTTTTCCTGTATCCCCGTTTGTCTTCCCTGTTCCCAGGCCGCCACCTGGCTCTGCGGATACTGTTTATTACCCCGTACAGTAGGAAGCCTCCCCTCCCCATCAAAAGACCCCCGAACCGATCAAAGCCCCCACCCCATGAGATCCGATCAACCCCATGCATTCCGTGAATCGGCGGAATGCCCTGCTGTGTGACAACTATCACCTGTTGTGACCGGGGTGGGGAATCCGACTGTAAATGTATGTGGGAACGGGGCTGAAGGGGAGATTCCGAGGATGTTCTTTCTAGTACTAAAGTATTGCGAGAATGTGTTATGTGTAATAAAGGTCGTAAACTCCAGTATAAGAGGCCAGGCCTCAGAGATGTGGTTAGAGCACCTCGTGACGATACTTGCTGTCTGAATTGATGTGTTCTCCTCCGGAGAGAATAAAATCCTCGTTTCCCGCCTTCCAGTCTCCAGCGCCTGCTTCTTCATTAATTAATATCGGTGGGTCATAGAGGCGATACCGCCGGGCAACATAAAAGGGTTTTTGGTTACCGGTTGTCTTTGGAACCCTTTTTAACATAACAGGGTTAAAAAAAGGAAAGGAATTTTTGTAAAGAGGCTTAAACAGCAGTGAATATGCACAAGGATGAAACAGAAATGTGCCTATTTTCATATATGTGCATTGATTTATCTTTTGCAGGTGTTCATTCAAGCATGACTCCATATTTATTGGTTAAATAAATGTGGAAATATATCAGTTTCAGCTTTATTTTTTTTCACAAACCCCATAATAAATATGGAGAAGTACAGATAAAGTTGACAAAAAAAATGGATAAATACAGAAGGAAATGTCACAAAAATAAATACCATAAAACCGGGAGCCCTAGTTATGTTATAGTTTCAATCCCGAAGTAAAAGATTATTTTTGTGAATGTCTAGCTGTATCTAAAGAATCTATTCAATGTCCACGTCATTCATATGAAAGTACCGCCAAAGCCAAAAGGCTAACACCTATTCTAGGACAAGGAATGCATAGAAAGCCTGATGCAATTCTGTGCACTATTTCCATTGGATTTATTTCACCAAAATATAGAGGGTACTGCCTGTGACATCAAATGGCCACTGGTGACATGAAAAGGAGTGACCCTCTGACCTGAGATTGGTGCAGTCACATTTTTTGTGTTTTTGTAGAATAATTATTACATACTCTACATACTCTAGGACAGAATCCTAATAAAGTGTCCCCAGTGACATTTAAAAAGACACCACATGAAAACACCTGAAAAGGAGATACAACAAAGAAAGTAAAGAGTAAGCATGGGCGGAAAATCCGTTTCGCTCGCGGATTTTGCGGATTTTCGGTAAATTCGCAATCCGCGAGATTTGCGAATCTCCCGCAAAATCCGCAAATCCGCGAGCAGCGGATTTTGCTCGCACTGTTCGCACTGTTCGCGTGAGTTCGCGCCCCGCGAATAAGTGCAAAATTGCAGAAATACGATCTTAGCAAAACTGAAACTACTTACCAGGTTCAAAAGTTCAGGCTCATCATTAGTAGCCATTTCCTGTAGTGCTTCCTGAGGGGCCCCTCCAGAGTTCAGTTGCCAGTTGCAACTATTATGTGACCCTGCTCTGAACCTCAGAATAGTTACACATATGCCACAAAGGTCCTGAATTACAGCTAAGGGAGACAAGCAGGAGCCAGGCTGGAAGTTCAAATCCATTAATCAGCCCCTAATTCATTATTGTCAGTTGGGGCAGGGCAGGTGTTGTAACTAATATTGCAACAATGAAAGCACTTAGCAAGTGCAAAAGATCACTAATCAGGAAGCACTAAGGAAGCAGGTGCCAGCTAAAAAAATATTCTGTGACACATTAATCAGCCCCAAATTAATTCAGGTCACTTGAGGCAGGGAAGGTGTGCTTGCGTTGCCATAATAATGTACACTGACTGGACAACCAGAGGGTGCTGTGATGAAACAGAGGGTGGCATGGGTGGGCCAGAGGGTGGCATGAGTAGTCAGAGATTGGCAGTGGTGACAGAGAGTGGCAGTGATGAAGAAGAGTGTCCCAAACAGGCTGGACACGTAGAAACAACAAGTTCGCGAAACTTGCGACCCGACAGGTAAGTTCGCAATTTGCGACATTGTACAAAACCCTCGCGAACTGGCAGAAACCCGCGCAAACACAAAAAAAAAAATCCGCAAATTCGCGAGAATTCGCGGATTTTGCGGATTGCGAGTTCGCAAATCCGCAAAATTCGCGAACGCGAGATTCGCAAAATTCGCCCATGCTTAGTAAAGAGTAGATGGGAGCTCGAGGCAGGCTGTCGAATCAGGAGAAGCCACTAATGTTTTTCACCCGGAAGTAGATGGCTCCACCAGGAAACACCCAACAACGTACTTCTTGGTTTTGGTCAGGACTGGAGAGTACAACATGCTAAAATGCTAGAAGAGCCAAGCCATAAACAACTGATAAGTGGAACTTAGAGGGGGAGGGGGTATTAAAAGAAGAGGGACATTTGAGAATGTAATCTATAAAATAAAAATGCATTGAAATAATTTCATTTAAATCATATTTTGTTTTGTAGAAAATGTTTTCAAAAAATGGATTTCGGTCTAAAAGACATCCAAATATTCATCTCTATACACATAAAGAGTGATTTATGTCCAATCATGTCCTGGGATGAGATACAAAGCCAATGTCCTATCATGTAGAGATCCATTTTCAATGTTCGTAAATGCCCATTATAGAGATTTGTAGTAACCATGGTCTACCTTATAGCTTTATATAACAATTCTAAATAAACAAGTACATCAATAAAGAAAAACAGCATCTGCAACGTCATGTCATGCACATACCATACCTTTCTTGAATCTAAGCTGTATTTGGAAAGAGTAATAACCTTCAATGTTAGCTCCCACAAGATCATTCAAGGCCATAGGAAACTATTTTCCAACAACTTTTCGGCGGTGAACGCCCTGCCTCCCTAATATTAACCATTGTCAAAGAGTCATCTGAAAGTCCCCAAAATATACAGGTGTTTCTGTCCAACTATTTAAATTTTCAACATGGTAAGTTTCTTTATCTTAGTTATGAATTTTAGTTCCGAAAGTCATCCATTGATGGTACTTTTCCAGGAACCAGCGACATTCTGCTGCTGACGAGGGGTTAACCCCTGATACCCTAGGCTTATCACCCGAATTGCTCTATACAACTTGGGAGAGTTAAAAGACACAGCTCAGACAGAAAAGGGGCCACAGGCAAAGTTTCTAGTTATGTGACATGCCATGCATTATGTATAATGAGATAATCACATTGGGACCACAAATCGATTTGTTATTGGTTGCTTCTGAAATCTGTGTAGAGCTGGTATGTTGGCAAAGGCAGGTTGGTCTTGAGTTGGGTGTTGACCACCGGGAGTCCTGATGTGGTTGTGAAGACCTTTGGAGAGCCTGGTAGATGTGATTTGTCGCGATCAAATGCTGGAAAGATCTAGGTGACTGAGAGAAGACACTCAAAGGAGGTTGTATCTCTCTGTGAGGGTGTAGAATGACTAATGAGCTTTCAGCTGGAAAGTCTTTCCTCACTACACTCCAGTGTATCCCCATGGGTAGGTTTTTCTGTGACAATGAAAGTTATCTTTGCTTGAAATGGAAGGCGGTGAAGGTGTCTTATGAGGAGAGCGGTGTCGGCTGTGATGATGTTTTTGGTGAAGACCCTGACTACGTCACTTTCTATCCTTTTGCGGCCATTCCATCTGCTTCTTCTTCCAAAGGCCAGTTTTTAGCTCTTCAATTATGGTCCTACCATTGCATGGATACGCATGTGCCTGTTGTTTTCACATGGACGCTTAGCAGTTTATTGTGAGTAGTTTTAAAATGTTGTCTTTATTGGATTTCTTATTACATAATTTGTTGTTGTATATTAGTGTAAATAACCAGAACGGAATCTGGCTAATCACTGTTGTGATGTCACCCCGGGGAAGCACTCGTTCCCCGTTGTTCCCCCTCCTAGCCCGGGTATCGGGGTGTGCGGAGCAGTAGTTGGCAACCTAACCCATGGCTTTAAGTGGGCTGGGTCCCTCCAGGAGTCAGACTTGACGGTAGTAGTGAAAACTGGACCTTGAAACGGGTTTCAAACTGTACAGTACAATTTTCATGCAGGGTTTTGCACTAACTCACCAGGGCAAACGTGACATATGCGCCAACATCGAATAGTTGGTCGGTACAAATATTATCATTGCTTAGAAGTCATTGCAAATATCAGTAGATTGTAGGACTAACATTCTAAAGGCTACTATGCAGACAAGGGGGGTTATGATAACAGTTGTGAGCACAAAATTACAGCAACTTGTATTTTGTTCCAGATGTGGGGGCTACTAAAGGTACACATCTAATGTGCAATAGTTCAGCATACCCCAACTTCTCAAGTCCCTGCTTGAAAAAGTATCTTCAGAGTACTTCCCAACCAACCAGATTTGATGTTTGAATTTGTAAAGCGCATCGTATGCCCGGAGGAGTCTTGGCGCTACAAGTGACAGGTGAGTTGGTGACCAGACATTAAATAATCATGGCCAAAGAGCCCGGTCTTCAAAGCTCTCCGAAATCCTAATGGGGTGGTCACGCTCACTGGTAAATGTAGCCGTAAACCAAGCACTACAAAGCCAGACACACTTCCACTCTCACTGCCCCAGCACCCTGGACCAGCTCTGCTTTGGAATGTGTGGATGAGGTCCAGGTGTTAAGGGTGGTAAGACAGCTCGGTACACAAAGGCATCGGTGCACAGATGTGTGTGCCCGGCCGGCCTCAGAGCCACATTCCTGGAGGGTCAACCCCAGGAAGAGTAACTCCAGCTGTTTACATCACGATGAGGTGCATTAGATGTACTAACAGGTGTCATTAAAAAAAGAATGTAAGGGAGTTTGGTTCCTTTTGTTGGAAAGCTCTTCCTTTACATAACAGCAAAGTTCAGAAGACACAGAAAAAAGCGTGTAAATCCACTAAATCTTGGCCTAGAATTACTACACTCTTTCTGCCTACTGTCTCTACAATGTGTAGTGTTTCCTTGCCTCTCTCCTTACCTCATCCTTGCTTGTTCAAACAGCGCTTTGAGTCAATTTCCAGTCGCCTTTATCAAAAAACTACAAAGTACAATAAACAAATAAGCCTGCGCCCATTCAATCCTATAAGGTCCGACAGAATCAGCTAGCCAATGTGAAAGTGCAAGAATGCAACATATTTATGAAATACAGTGCATTTCTGTCCTTTCCCCCTGTGATGGTGCAAATTTGCTGCCTAGCGCTAACACAGGCACCCTTGCACCAAAGTGCAAGGGTGCCTCTGTTGCATGCAGGGTTGTTTTGTGCAGGAAGGGGCAGCTTTCTGCACAAAAACATTCCTGACAGGCGTTTTCCTCTTTCCATGTGTGCAGCACAATGCAGCACACATGGAAAGAGTAGGGGGGGGCAGCGACAGCAGGTCTGCGATTATCATTGGCCCAGCTGCCCAGACCTTTATCTTCACAGTGCTGCCCTCAGGAGGGTGACTCCTCATCCCAGGGGCAGGCAGTACAATTTCCCCCAGTCAACTTTTTACTCCTTTTAAAAAACAAATCTCCTCTTAAGTCCCCCGACGTGGTCCTTTTCTGTGGCCCTTCATTATCCTGCCCCACAGCCCACTGGCAGGTGGAACATACAATCCCAGGGCAAGCCCCGGGTGGCAGCAGGCAGGACTAGAGGCAAGAACAGTGGCTGAACGGTGATGAGGAATACCCAGAGTTTTCCCTTTTTTCTTTATCCCTTCTTTCCTCCCTTTACCTTTCCCCGCCGCTGCTGCCCCCGCGGCCCCTCCCCCCCCAGCACGACCGGCCCAATCCAGCTCCCCTCCCCGCCTCCCAGCTGTCCAGCCCTCCCCGACCCCTACTTAATGGCGGCCGCTGCGCGGCCGCGGGCTGCGGGTGCGCCGCTGGTGCACCGAAGGCGCGTCAAAGGCAAGCACGTCTGCGCCCGTCTGCGACCCGTCTGCAACCAGCACCAGGAACCCTGGACCTCCGCCCCGCCAACGCTACGACCCAGCAGCACTCCACGCACTCAACCCAGGCTGCAACAACAACTGCAAGCTAGCATCACCAGCCGACACCCATGGACCCTTCAGCTGTCACCGCTGCCGGCACACCTGCAGCACCGCCAAGAACACGAATCCAGCACAACCCGCCCACAAGAACACAACCGAACCGAAGACCCTGCAATGCATCCTCCTCAATGTCCGATCCCTCCACAAACACGCAACAGAAATCTGGGACCTCCTCGACAGCACCACCCCAGACGTAGCATTCTTCACCGAAACCTGGACCAACACCACCTCGGGACCGGACATCGCCATCGCCATCCCCCAAGGATACAAGATCTCCAGGAAGGACCGCCCCATCCACCCAGGAGGAGGAATCACCATCGTCCACAAATCCAGCCTCCGCCTGAGCACACTCCCTGACGAGTCCACAGAACTGATGGAACACCTTCACTTCAAGATACTGGCCAGCCCCACCGCCGCCCTCCGAGGAACCCTCATCTACCGACCCCCTGGACCCCGCGGACCCGTCGCCAACTCCATCACGGACATTAACTCCCCGCAGGCCATCGCATCCACCAACTACACCCTGCTGGGAGACCTCAACTTCCACCTCGACAATCAACTGGACCCCAACACCACATCCCTCCTGGACAACCTCCACAACATTGGACTCCGGCAGATCGTGACCGAGCCCACGCACTCAGCAGGACACACCCTCGACCCCCTCTTCACTACAGGAAACTCCATCACCTTCAGCCACACCACCAAACTCCCGTGGACCGACCATTGTTGCGTCCACTTCACCTTCAGAACACCCACCATCCACAGACACCAGCACCTGCTTCCACAAAGAAACTGGACCAAAATCACAGATGACCAGCTCACCTCCTCACTCAACAACTCCACCCCAACCATCGCGGAAAACGACGACCCCAACACCGCAGCCCGAACCCTGCATAGATGGATCTCGGACAGCACCAACACCGTAGCCCTCCTCAAGAAAAACAATACCCGTGCCAAGAAAGCCAGATGGTTTACCACCGAACTTCGAGAGTCCAGGCGCACATGCCGCCGCCTTGAAAAGGCCTGAAGAAACACCAAATCCACAGAAGCCCACAACAACTTCAGAGCCGCCACCAACGCCCACCATCAACTCATCAGAGAAACGAGGAAAAAAGCGATTGAAGACAGAATCTCCACCCACGCACACAACAGCAAGGAACTCTTCAGCATCATCAAGGAGTTCGCCCAACCCACCAGCGAGTCTACCGACATCCCTCCCTCACAAGACCTCTGCGACAAACTCAGCATCTTTTTCCAGCACAAAATCAAGAGCATCTACGACAACTTCGACGAAGACAACCAACACACTGAAGCCTCACCAACCACCCCCGACACCCGGAAACCAGCGATTGATGACTGGACAGCCCTCACCACCGAAGACACACTGAAGACAATGAAGTCAATCCACTCAGGGGCCCCCACGGACCCCTGCCCCACCACATCTTCAACAGAGCCGCCAACACCATCGCACCCATGCTCTGCCAAACCATCAACCGCTCCCTGGCGACCGCCTCGTTCACCGACGACTGGAAACACGCCGAGGTCAACCCCCTCCTAAAGAAACCCTCAGCGGACCCCACCGACCTCAAAAACTACAGACCCATCTCCCTGCTCCCGTTCCCAGCGAAAGTCATCGAGAAAGCCATCAACAGCCAACTCGCCACATTCATTGAAGAACACAACATCCTCGACTCCTCCCAATCCGGCTTCAGAAAAAACCACAGTACGGAAACCGCCCTCCTTGCCGCAACAGACGACATCCGCACCTTACTGGACAAAGGAGAAACAGTAGCCCTCATCCTCCTCGACCTATCAGCGGCGTTCGACACAGTCTCCCACCGCACCCTAATACGCAGACTCTACGATGCAGGAATCCAGGACAAGGCCCTCGACTGGATCTGCTCCTTCCTCTCCGGCAGGACGCAGCGGGTCAGACTCCCCCCTTTCCTCTCGGACCCCACACCGATCACTTGCGGAGACCCCCAGGGCTCCTCCCTCAGCCCGACGCTCTTCAACGTCTACATGGCTCCACTTGCCCCCATCGTCAGAACCTACGGACTCAACATCGTGTCATATGCAGACGACACCCAGCTCATCCTCTCCCTATCCAACGAGCCCAACACCGCCAGACGCAACTTTCGAGAAGGCATGGAAGCCGTCGCCAAATGGATGAAAAATAGCTGCCTTCAACTAAACACCAACAAAACAGAAGTACTCATCGTGGGCCCAAACCCCGACGCCTGGAGCGACACCTGGTGGCCCACCGCCCTCGGAAACCCGCCAACCCCCACAGACCACGCACGCAACCTGGGAATCATCCTGGACTCCGAGCTCAAAATGGACCGCCAGATCAACTCTGTCTCATCTTCCTGCTTCCACACCCTCCGCCTCCTTCGTAAGACCTTCAAATGGATCCCCCTCGAACACCGAAAGACAGTCACTCACGCCCTGGTCACCAGCAGACTCGACTACGGCAACGCACTCTACGCCGGATTAAACAAAAACCTCATCCGCAAGCTACAGAACATCCAGAACGCCGCCGCAAGACTGGTCCTCAACCTGCCAAAACACTGCCACATCTCCCAGCACCTGCGCACACTCCACTGGCTCCCCGTCGAGGCGAGAATCACCTTTAAGATGCTCACCCACGCACACAAGGCCCTCCACGGCACCGGACCAGCATACCTGAACGGCCAACTCAAATTCCACGCACCCCAAAGGACCCTACGATCAGCCCAGCTTTCCTACGCCGTGGTCCCCCGCACCAGAAAGACCAGATCGGGAGGCCGCTCCTTCTCCTTCCTCGCGGCCAAAGCATGGAACGCCCTACCGCTCCACCTCAGACAGACAACGTCGCTCCCCATCTTCGCAAGAAAGCTCAAAACCTGGCTCTTCGACAGACCCCCCCTCCTTGATGGAATGGAACCTGCACCCCCCCACCCCCCCACCCCTAGCGCCTTGAGACCCTTACGGGTGAGTAGTCGCGCTTTAACAAACTCCTGATTGATTGATTGAGAGTTGTGGTAATGAAGATTACCAGTAAGGAATCAGAGCATTAACGTATGAACTGCATTGGGCTATATCAGGCACACCCAGAGCCTGCACCCAGCCAATGAACAAGAAACCAGAGAAATGTCACAGCAGCTGCCTTTTATTCCCACAAACCAAGCCGGCAGAATACAATAAGATGGAAGACAGAAGAGTTCAGGGAAAAGGCTGCTCAAAGGACACCCACAACAAGTCGTGGAAGGCACCAAGCAAAATCCAACCCTCAACAGGCTGCATTATACCCCAGCCCCAAACTTTCCAGGGTCATATGCTGTTTTATTAATAGATTTTGAAATGAGAGAGAGGCTGCCATCTTCATCATGCGCTTGTCAGCGGTAGACTTGACTACGGCAACGCACTCTGAGCCGGCATCACCCAGAAACTCCAAAAGAAACTGCAGAACATCCAGAACGCCAGACGCAGTGCTGGCCACCTGAGAGACCTACACTAGCTCCCTGTCAACAAAAGAACCACCTTCAAGCTCCTCATGCATGCCTACAGAACCCTCCAAGATGCCAGACCTGCATACCTCTGCCATCTCTCCTTCTACACACCCACCAACCATCTTTGGACCTCCCAAATGGCCCTGGCCACCATCCCACGGATCTGCAAGACCCTGTCTGGAGGAAGCTCCTTCTCCTACCTCGCTGCAAAGACCTGGAACCCCCTGCCTCTGCTCCTCAGGCAATCACCGTCACTGCCTCAATTCAGGAAGGACCTCAAGACTAAACCTGGGCAGACAACTACGCTACGCTCGCGTAGTTTGCGTAGTTTGTGCTACTTTGCGCAACACGAATTGCATGTAGCACAGTGCACAAACGCATAGTTGTCATTTTTTGCTCGCTCGCTGTCCTCTACGTCAAGTTGGCGACCGCAAGAAAGCAAAATGACATCCCGGCGAGACTTTTTCCACGTTGGCGATCAGCAACATCAAGTTGGCGATCGCAAGTGTGGAAAATAAACCTTCCGGCGAGATTCTCAACGGGGGGAAGTCAGGTTTCTCATTGCGACCACTCGCGATGAGAAACTACCAGTCCGCATTGAGAAAGCTGCAGCTCGAGTAAAAATCTACTTGAGCGGCAGAAACCCACTGCTCGCACTGTGCAAGATGCCGTTTTCAATGATTGCAAAGTGCGGACAAGCATCTGGCACTGTTCAATCATCACGAGCAGCGCACTACGCAGTTTGCGTAGCGCTACGCGTATCTCACGTAGTGCAAAGTGCACTTCGCGTAGCTACGCGTAGCGCTACTACACAAACTGTGGACAGAGTTACTGATCTGGCTCTTCGACTGAACCACAGACCCCCCCCCCCCCCCCCCCCCCCCCACCAAATGAGCGCCTTGAGATCCTCACGGGTGAGTAGTCGCGCTTTATAAGATCACTGATTGGTTGGTCATGAAAGAGTAAGATGATGTGCTGTACCACTAGATGGCACTGAATAGCAGGGGTTCTGTTTCCCTAGTGCGCTTTTTTGGTACCTGGAAACAGGTGCTTCTGTCACCTGGCAAAAACTGAAAAGCCCCCAGAGGGCCCTGCATTAAGTTTTTGCCCCAGGCCTTGGAACAACTTCCGACAAGTCTGCAGCGTAGTTGAGGGAACCTACGGCAAGTGAGAGGAGACAAGAAACCAAAATGCTCTGTCCCTGCAGTGCTAAACACCACAGCTTGTGTTGTCAATGCAGTTGGTGGATACAGGCACCAGCGAAACACAGACTTATGAACCGCAGTTATGAGAGGTCCCAGAGGGAGAGTTGTGACCACAGACCAATCTGGGGTGGCGGGAACAGAAACAAGTGGGACCAAACTTCAAAGCAGGTTGTGTGACCGACTCAACCGGAAGGAGGCAGAAACAATGGACAATACGAAGCAGCACCCCCACCACCCTAACAGCTTTATTTTCAGGGGAGCAGGGGAACGGGTCTAACATTATTCACTTTGAAAAAAGAAAGAAATGAACCACCCAAGAACTCTGCGCTGCAGAAAAAGTTTCCCTGTTGTTTTCTCAAATTCAAACTGCAAAAAACATGCAGTACATGTCCTACAGTCGTGAGTGGGGCAGTAGGGCAGTTGCGCAGTGGCACACAAGGACAGTGACAGACTGGCACAGTCACACAGCTACACAGCATGTCACAGTAGCTCAGTCGCACACTGCAGCACACGGATATTGGCATACGCAAGTACAACTGCACTGCTGCGCAGCTGCCTAGCAGACTGCGACATCTCCGGGATGGATCCTCATGCCCACCTCACTTCCGCATCCCGGGTGTCCACCCTGTGACTTGAAAGGCACCCCTGCGGGGCAGTAATCCACGGCCTATGCCGCTGCTAATGGCCTCGCTCTGTGTCAATTCCCCCTTCCCCTCGCCTCCACGTTCTGACGGTGGATAATTATTTCCATGTCCTCCCCCACTAATTAAAGCAGTAATCTGCCTCGCAGCCGCAGCCTGACTGCAGCCGTCACCTGGCCCGCTCCGGGGGAGACGTGAGCGCAGCAATGCTGCCACCTAGCGGCGCTCCCGAGGGTCTAATAACATGTCTCTGGGCTTTATTAGCATGCATGGCCCTTCTACGGGCTGTACAGCTAATTAAAGAGACAGTGTAAAACGGACCAGCACGAGACAATTCTCAGCGACACTTGCAAGCAGTCAATGTTCCCAGGTCCACGACGAGTAACTAATCCAGACCAAGTTTTTTTTTTCTTAGAATGCTGGTACTTGTATCGCCGAATTCCAGAATTCAAGATACTTTACTGATAAAGTAGTCCATAGTTATACCTTTACCTGGGAAATTTAAGGATTCATCATTTGCACCTTTGGCTTTTCAACCAAACTCACGACCGCAAAATGACATTATGGACCTCTGCAGCTGCAGTCCTGCCAAGTTAATTAGCTACAGTCGTGCCTAGCTGTTTCCTTTGCATTCTGGGGATTGTAGTATTTTTTTTAACGGAGTTTTATATTGATTTTTTTTTAGGCACTTAGGGGTAGATTTACAAGCCCCTTGCGCCACTTTTACGTCACTTTTAACATGGAAAAAGTGACGCAAAAGTGGTGCAAGGGGCTTGTAAATCTGCCCCTTGGAGATTAAGTGATTTGCCCACAATCACAGGATGTTCAGAGTTATTGCCGAGACTCGAACTCGTTCCCCAGATTCGAGGTCGACCGCCCCTAGCTGTTAGGCGAATTCTTCTCCCCATCTCTTCTGGGGCTTGTAGTCTTGTTTATCGCATGATAAAAAAAAACTGGACTACAAGTTTCAAAATAATTCAAAGAAATAAATCAAACTCCAACAGCTAGTCACAACAGCTAGTCACATCGAATGGGGCAGTTTTTCTTGCCTTACCCACCCTTGAAAATGCCTTTGTCCGGATTGTTGCAGAAGTATCTTTATCAAAGCCAAATGTTTGTCAATACCCAGATGCATACAGGTTTGTGGCTGTTCACTGCATTTTGTGTACACCTCTTGCCTGGTAAAGTCTTTCTTCCAACACCTACTGCTAAAGCTAATGCTACGTACAATCTGGATTGTTACTACAGCCCCTGGTGGTCACAGGGGCCAGGGACGATCGACAGGGGCTATTTAGAAAATAAATTAAAAACACCTACTAACATATTTACCATTTTAACTCATATAATAATAGCTTCTTTTTACTGCAGTGGTTAGAATCTGTTGAGTAACACTTCAAACACCAAAGCCCCAATTCACAGAAATATTTGAGAACTTAAGTTGAGCTAACTCTATTTACAATGAAAATGCAAGCCTGGCATTCACAAAAAGTGAAATAGTAAAGAATTTGCACTTGTATACTCTTACCTAAATATGGTGCCGTTTTACAGGTTTGCAAACAATTCTCTTCATGCAGTGGGGATTTGTGGGGGTCGGCAGTGGACTTTCCAGGTGGGGATACCGGTCTAATTATATTAACAATACACGTGTAAGTTTTGGCTATCCGCTAATACTTGGAAAGGCAAAAATCCAGTCTAATCTGGCATAATTTCCTTTGCTGAAATGACATGAAATGTCAAGAAATAACTTGAAATTACGCGTTGTTGAGCGAAATGCGTATCGTGCGCCTAGTGTCCAAAATGGTTGCGCGGAGGCATTTCATGCTAAAAAATAGCAAGAAATTGTGGTAACGAGAACAACAACTGCTCGCTTCAGGTTATGTGCATTGCTCCCATGTGCCTGCAGTAGGATTTTTACCAAAACAAAATCTCATTTATGTGACATGGTGAAATGCATAATCTCAGGCATTATGCATAATATTCGTAATTCAAAATGCTGTCAATCCTGCACAGTTATGCCAGTTTAACGGAAATTTCCCCCCACCTTCAATACATTCAGAAATTAACTATGTAACTCATAATCATTTTGAAAATATAATTATGTGCTCCTACCAACATTGATGCTTCTTGTGCACTTATCACATCATGCACTCATATGTTATAGAACTAAATTTGGAAGTCGTTTTTATATCAACCAAAAGGGTCTTTCAGCCTTAACAAGATGCCAAGTTCTAGGACTTTAGCAGGCCGGGAGGCCGGTTTATTCCCTTGTACATTTCTTTCATATTGTGGTAGAGGCGCAGCCTTAGTTTGAAAGTTGGCATCTAGAATTGTGATTTTAGAAAGATAATGAAGTGTATTCATTCATTTCATCTTGCTTCCAAGGACTTTTCACATCTTTTTGGTGTGAACGGCCTACTGCCTGCCTCCTTAGATAAGCTTCATGACAAGTTCTGATCACGTGTTTATGTTCCACAGAATAGTATTGACTACAAGTGGATAGAAACTGTCAGCATTTTATTGTGTTTAACATTATTCTCAAACTTCCTTCATTTTGGGCGAGTTCGGACCATTGAATTGACAATTGTTTTAGATTATTTGCCATTTTTGCATTCAAAGCAAGTTAGACTGTTTGGCTTTCCAACATTTTGTGTTTTGTTTTGTCAATATGTATGTCACTTACGCATGTATAACTCACATATGAGCGCTGCGGGCAGTGGCGGCTCCCCTGCAAAGGTGGAGGAGCGTCGCCCCACTGCCTTGATGCAGCAAAAGAAAGGAAAAAAGAAAAGGATAATAATGTAATTTTATTGTCATTTTATTTCGTCCTTCTGCTACGGCAGCTTTGCGCGAGCGGGCGGGGCTGAAGAGCAGGGGAGGAGGGTACGACCCTCCTAAGTGCGCTTTGAATGTTTGGTCGTTCCTCTCGGGCAGCCCAAAACAGTCATGCAAACGTTCCCTGTTCTCTAAGCAGGTTGCATTTCAGCCTAAATGGAGAACATGCCCACCCCTCCGGCCCCTGACTGAGCGCCGTGCCACGGCCCTCAGACCAATCACAACGCTGCATTGCAGCATTGTGATTGGCTGCGAGGAGCATGGGAGCCCTGACACTTCTTGCGGCCTGTTTCTCTAAAGAAGGAGGAGGACACAGGAGAGGCGGCGGCGGTCGGCCATCTGGCCAGCCGGCTGGGAGGTAAGTGATTTGAATTTTTTTTTTACCCGATTCCATCACCCCCATTCACCCCATCCCCCCACCGACCCCATTGCGGGTGGAAGGGAGCAGCCATGACTGGCTGCTGAGAAGCTGCGACCATCACAGCTTTCCAAGTGTAGGCCTGGAATTCACAGTTAAGTGAGAAATTTACAAAAATTCATTGCATTGTGTTGACAAAAAACTAGGTGAGCCAAATTCCATTCTTGTGCTGAATGAGCCACTCATCTTTCTGCACTCTCTGGTTTCCAAATCCATCTTTTCAGGAGACCAAACTGAACCCAATTACCAAAGATGTTGCTGTGACTTATTCCTTTAGTAGCCCTGAATTCCAGGAGTAAGCCAGGAGTGCTAGTCAGGAGTCACACAAGAGTAAGTCACCCGTACTCATGCAACGATCTTTGTGAATCGGCCAGTGCATCCAGCCCTGGGGAATAGTAAAGCCCGAATGTCTCAGCCATACAGCCAACAGATTCACATACTCAGCCATGCATGACCAAGCGTCCCATGGGCATGAATCCCACAGAACAACAATGCCCATCAACCACCCTAGTGCAGCCAACTTGCTTCAACTAACAGCATCTTTTTTAGATAGGGCCGGATTTAGATCTCGGCAGATGGAATACTCGGTCACAAACGTCACGGATATCCCGTCCGCTGTATTACGATCTCCATAGAATATAATGGGATCGTAATATGGCGGACAGGATATCCGTCATGTTTGTGATGCGGTGCTCCAGTCTGCTAAGATGTAAATCAGGCCCATGGGGCCTGATTTACAGCTAAATTGCGGTTGCAAACGCTGGAATTAGCAGAATTTCAGCGTTTGCGATAACAATTTAGCTTTGTGCTATGTAGGTAAGTTTAAACCTACTCTCAAAATAAGGAATTGCAATAATTGTGATTCCTTATTTTGCGCAAGTATTTAGAGAATCGCAATTTGTGATTCTCTAAATGCAATGCTAAAAGGCATCACAAATTGTGATATTGCCTTAAGGAATCGCAAATTACCACCAACTTCAAGTTGGTGGTAATTTGCTATTTCCTTAAAAAAACACTTTTTTGCTTTTTTTAAAGTGCCATGTGGCACACGTATGTGCGCCACATGTGCACACATGCACATTTCAGGGGTGTAACAGGGTGTCCTTTTGGAACCCTTGCACCATTGAAATTGTGTGCGCAAATTTGTGAGTACCTATTGGGCACTATTCACGCACAATTCCAATAGGAATGATTGGGAAGAGATTCCTTAACTGCGACTCACAATTTGCGAGTTGCAATTAAGGAATGCGAGAGAATCGCAAAAAAATAGTGAATTTTTAAATGCATATCATTTTGCGATTCTCAAATAGCAATTCTCTAAAAATTGCTATTTGAGAATCGCATATGTATCCTTTGATCCATATACCCCATAGTGTATAGTAGCACAGCTACTCTGATTTTAAACATTGGTAATACCAGCAGAGATTATTACCCAATGCTCTAGAACTCAAGGTTCAACCTAGGTAGGATGAAAGTCTTAGTCTGCCTACTCAGTCTTCAACCTTGTGATATAAAATCATCACACAGATGTTAGTCATTAACTGCTACTATACTTATGGTATATGACAACATATGCCTTAAGTACATATTTTTATATCTTAAAGAACACATTAACAATTAGTTTAAAATATCAGAATTGTATCTTTGCTGTGATTTATCTCAAAATCCGAAGAGTTCTCCATTTTAGGTAACATACTAATTTGCCAGGACAGTGCATAGAAGCCCATTGTTTTCCATACGTTCTTCTGCTGCCCACATGCACTGCTGAAGGTTGTGTGCGTGTGGAGGGGGGTGATTCTGCAGACCTAGACAGAGTTGACATGCATTTGAACATGTAACTGTTTATCTGTACCTATGAAATTCTTCCCCACCTTGTACTTGATTGTAACATTTATATAGTGCTTAGTACCCCCTATGTGGGGCACTGAAGCACCTTGTGCATGGGCATCATGCAGGAAGGGGGGTGCCTTTGTTTTGATCGTATGTGAGAAGTGTTTCCATATCATGCCTGGTGATCACCAAGCTGCAGTTATGTTACGTAGCACAGCGCTTGGAAACGTGGTGGATTAAGAGATGTGAGGGACAGGCGCACAGTTTATGGTTTTCAGTAAGCCGGCAGCTTTGAGCAGCTCCGCAGGTCCCTCTATGCTCTTTCTTATGCTCACACGCCACTGAGCTGTTACTGCACAGTGTTGTCCAGTCTGAGAGTGTTTGTTTGCAGTTTATGGTCCTGAGCAGGCATTGGGTGGAGGGAGAAATGGTGGAGAGATCTGCTGGGATGGACTTTTTACTTTGTATATTTTGCGAGCATTTTGAATGCGCATTCCATAAACATTCCTGCTTGGAATACTCTTGTTCTTATCCTAGGGCCCCTCTTTTCTGCAGCATCACTTTATGCATAGTCCCTCTTTTCTGTTGCATCCCTTTATGCAAAGTCCCTCTTCTCTGCAGAATCCCTTTATGCATGGACCCTCTTTTCTGTTGCATCCTTTTATGCATGGGCTCTTTTTTCTGCTGCATCCCTTTATTCAAGGTCCATCTTTTCTGCTGCATCCCTTTATGCACGGTCCCTCTTTTCTGCTGCATCCCTTTATGCATGGTCCCTCTTTTCTGTTGCATCCTTTTATGCATGGTTCCTCTTTTCTGCTGCATCCCTTTATTCAGGTCCTTCTTTTCTGCTGCATCCCTTTATGCACGGTCCCTCTCTTCTGCTGCATCCCTTTATTCACGGTCCATCTTTTCTGCTGCATCCCTTTCTGCAGGCCCCTCTTTTCTGCTGCATCCCTTTATGCATGGTTCCTCTTTTCTGCTGCATCCCTTTATTCAGGTCCTTCTTTTCTGCTGCATCCCTTTATTCAGGTCCTTCTTTTCTGCTGCATCCCTTTATGCACAGTCCCTCTCTACTGCTGCATCCTTTTATGCATGGTCCCTCTTTTCTGCTGCATCCCTTTATGCATGGTCCCTCTTTTCTGCTGCATCCCTTTCTGCAGGCCCCTCTTTTCTGCAGCATCCCTTTATGCACGGTGCCTCTTTTTTGTTGCATCCTTTTATTCTGGTCCCTCTTTGCTGCTGTATCCCTTTATGCACAGTCCCTCTCTTCTGCTGCATCCTTTTATGCATGCCTTCTCATTGTGCTGTACTTCATGTCCCAGAAATTCAGAAGACTTTATGTGAAGGAAGACATTTTCCCTACTACACAGCAAAAAAAAGTTAGAAGACACTATCCTGTCTCTGGATCCCACGCCGGTCCTCTTCTTTGTAGAAAACAACGTAAGGCAGACCTTGCACCTTTCTCCTTATTCTCTCCCACACTCCGTCAAACGCCGAGATTCTCCTCCAGCTCTTAGCGCCATCCATACCCCTACCTTCATATATGCACAGCGCTGATCAAAACAATCATGAATAGGACACTACTTGCCGAATTTATTAAATATTTTTAGCGATTCCAATATGCCTTATTTTGTTCCAAGAATGTCCTTGATAATATGCCCCTGCATTTGTTGTCAACAATAGCGAGCAGGATGGCTCAGCGAGCTGAACACGAGCTGAACACCCCAGCACCGAAGCATGCTGTGAGTGATCCTAAGCCAGAAACGTTTAAATTCTGGCAGGGAAGATTCACATTCCATCTTTCCGAGGTGGCTAACACGACAACCATTGAATATTGCATATGTAAAGATACAGGAAATAGCACGAGTCTGGTGTCAAACACTATATAAAAGATACAGTATTATTCTTTTATCAGATGTATTGTGTATCTGAAGAAGTCACTGATGATCAGAGTCAATGAGTTGCAAGTGAGAAGGACGACAACCCCTATCAATAAACAATGATGTTGACTTTGAACGAGGTTAATTCCTGTTACAGCTGGCTGTTCCTTTAAGAGTGCTGTGCCTTGCCTGCAGCCTTTAAAAATGCAATCGAATTTGAATTGATATGAGTGTGCTCAGAAAAACTTCCACAAAATGATGCCCACACTAAGACGCCTTAAATAACCCTAGCAAGTTTATCCTTCAAAAGAATCAAAATGGTAGCAACATATTTTTTGTAAATCGACCTGCTTCACTAAATATTTTTTCTGACTAAAGACACCCTTCAGACATTATTCAGCGTATAACGTGGGTGTGGTGTGCGAAGACCCCTCCCTTCCTTTAAGACAGAAAAGACAGGCTTTGTGTTCTTTGGGTTATGACATTTTCAAAGCTTTCTTAAGACCCACAAGATAGTCTTAAAATTGTTATAAGCAAAGAAGGACCATATTAAGTCAGTCATAAACCAAGGCCTCCTTTCCTGTCTCAAAGCAGCCTTAAAACCATGTGAGAGAAATCAGGCCCGGTGTGATGCAATCCAGGTGCGCTGGGCGGGGCTCGCCGCGGCCGCATCTGGGTGTTAATGCGCTTCATTTCTCATTGGTTAATTACTTCCCATCTGATGCTCATACACTGTGTTTGCATTTTTGTGACGCGCTGTGCATGAAGTGCTGGGTTAGTCTGAGCACACAAAGACTTAAATAATAGATGCTGTTTAATTAAATTAAGAATCATGCACGCATTCCATAACTGCATAGCAGGCTGTTAGATATTTTTTGTTAACCACAACATAACATTTCATTTAACAATGGTTGTTTACTGGGAAAACTATACTTTAACCTGTTTTTCTGAAGCTGAAATTGTGGTACAGTCCGAAGCAAGACCTTGGTGACTCTCTCAACACTGGCGTGGCAATACTGCCCGGGGCACTAATGCACTCAAGGAAAATGAGCGACAAATTCCTGCTTTAATAGCAGAAAATAACTATATTTGGGTCCAGTGAGCCTCTCACACCCTTGGTCCCCGGTGCCACTGCACCTGCTTCACTATTGATACTTTCTCCCCCCTCTCAAGTCTCCGTAGAAGTGTGAAATTAGTATTTTTTTCAACATGCAGTAACTTAATTGAGAAATGCATGGTTTATGCCTATTAGGCGTGGGTTGCCATTTTCAACATCGCATGCAAGGTACCTCCTTCCATACAGAGATCTCATTAGATGCCAGCCCCCACTGTACTGTCCTCAGTGCTTAATTTGTAGGAAGATGAATGCTGGGGTTCTAATCAGGAGGCAGCTTGCACCAGCCCATTTCCCCTATTAGTGCCGTTTAAAACAGAACAAGCAATTAACTATGAAAGTGGGGAGAGAGTGTGGCGTAATGGCCAGAGCTGCCGACTTTGGAGCTGGATAACCAAGTTTGAGTGTCTGCGTTGGCTCAACATCCTGTGATTCTGGGTAAATCACTTAATCTCCCCCTAAATGAATGTGCCCTTAACTGGTGCTGGTGAAAATATATGGGGCTAGATGTAGGTGGGCTAAAACCGTTCGGTAACGGCCAAAAATCGGTACATTTCCAGTTACCGACCGGTATTTAGCCCTTTGAGATGTAGGAGGCTGGATTTAAGGATTCGGTAATTTACCGATTCGTTATTTTAAGGAATCAGTAAAATACTGATTCCTTAATTTAAGGAATCAGTAAATTACCGAATCCTTAAATTCTATGTAGGGAGCACTCAAGTGAGTGCATTGTTGGTTTAAGGATTCATTATTTACCGCCAACTACAAGTTGGTGGTAAATACCGAATACCTTTTAAAAAGCAATTTTGTGCTTTTTTAAAAGTGCCATGTGGCAGACATACATGCCCTTAGGGCATGTATGTGCGCCACATGTGCACCCATGCATAATTTAGGGGTGCAACAGGGTGTCAATGTGACACCCTGCCACCCTTGAATATGCTCCCCTTATTACCGATTTGGTAATAAGAATTTGAACGAATAGGGAATGGCTTCCCATTCATTCCTAAGGGCCTCCAGGCCCATAGGAATGAATGGGAAGCCATTAACTATTACCGGTTCGGTAAATACCGAATCGGTAATAACGAATATTACCGAATCGGTAAAATTTACTGATTGTTTACCTACATTCTATTTACCGATTCTTAAATACTGAATCGGTAAAATTCGGTATTTAGGAATCGGTAAATAGAAATTACCTACATCTAGCCCATGGTGTTGTTGATTAAGGCACAAATTAATCACCAACTGTCCTTCCACTTTTTAAACTCCCTCAGAAAATATTGCTAGTGCAGCGCTTGTGGCCGTGGTACAGATCCAGGAAGCATATTTACTAGATTAGGTGCAGCGCAGAATTCTGCGCTACGTCAAAGGGCGAGAGTAGAACAGCACCATATGTATTAAGATATGTCTCTGTTTCTCCCTCCCCCGTGCTTTAGGCAGCCTCGTACCACTCACGCCCCATTGCACTTTGGTGCCAGGGTATGTGAGATGTCCACTACAGGATTTGCACTGAAAGAGTACATGCCAAGAACGTATAATCAGTTTAGACATGGTTTAAAACTTTTCTAAGACTTTGTGTCTGCTGTACATTACAGCACTCAGGCAAAGTTGCAAAAGTTTGGAGAAAGGAACATTTTCTACAGTGTTTCACCTGCCTGAAGGAGGCGGAGATTGTTGGTGCAAATTCCTCCCTAGCTGCCTTTGTTAGTAGAAAGGATTTTGCATTCGAATCCATGTTTGGTTGCTTGGAACACCCATGGGGCTCCTCTTTTGATGCAAAGTAGCGGATAGCTTGACTTGGCATTATTTGAGGGCTACTTTTGCAATAGAAATGAAATCCAAATTCTACACACAACTGGCTAAAAGTGCTAGAAGATCTGGGCAATTGTTTGAAACTTTCCACCCCGTTCATGCGCTCTTAATGCAAAGTAGCCCTCTGGACTAATTTGTGTTACTTTACGGCCACTTTTTAAAGTAACACAAGATTTGTGCTGGAAAGTAAATCTCGATATAAAACTTCATGCAGGAGTTGTGTCAATTTTGTGATGCAAGCTGGGTGCAAAATGTAAAGTGTTAGTAAATTTAGGCCTTAGTTTCACAGTAAATGTGAGATAGTTGCTACTCGAATCAGGCCTCCAAAGAGACAAGATCACAGGAGCAGCATAAAAGGAAATATGAAAGAATTACGTGTAGTATTTGTAACCCAATAATGACACTCACGTGGTATGTGTAGCCCAATATTTACACTCACATGAAAAAGAAACATTGTCTGGGTCGTCCTCAGTTTACAGATTTGTGGTAGCGGCCCTGCGAGAGGGGGACAGGGAGCACCGACCATGGAGGGGAAGCTTGCAGATCAGACGCCCATGTTCAGGAACTTTACGGGGTTTATTGAATCCTGGGGAGAGAGAGGACGAAGGGACTGCTACACCAGTGACACCTGTTGTCCGGTAAGGGCCGTGCCCTGACTGAAGACGGATACGGAAGCAGCATACACACTGCCCAGTAAGGGTAAGACAATGCCAGTGGCCTCGGGAGACAAAGCAAAGATGGCTGTTGCAGCAGTGACACCTGCTGTTCAGTGGGAGTACTGCCTTGACTTAGCAAGAGGGGTGGGGGCTGGGGGGGAGAGAGAGAGAGAGAGAAGGCAAGGACTGTTGCAGCAGTGAGACCATTGTTAAGAAGGGGGACTTTACTCTCTGAAACTGAGAGGGGAGAGAGAGGGCAAGGACTGATGCAGCAGTGAGACCATTGTTAAAAAGGGGTACTTTACTCTCTGAAACTGAGAGGGGAGAGAGAGGGCAAGGACTGTTGCAGCAGTGAGACCATTGTTAAGAAGGGGGACTTTACTCTCTGAACTGACTGAGAGGGAGAGAGAGAGAGCAGGCAATGACTGTTGCAGCAGTGAGACCATTGTTAAGAAGAGGGACTTTACTCTCTGAACTGACTGAGAGGGAGAGAGAGAGAGCAGGCAAGCACTGTTGCAGCAGTGAAACCATTGTTAAGAAGGGGGACTTTTCTCTCTGAAACTGAGAGGGGAGAGAGAGGGCAAGGACTGTTGCAGCAGTGAGACCATTATTAAGAAGGGGGACTTTACTCTCTGAACTGACTGAGAGGGAGAGAGAGAGAGCAGGCAAGGACTGTTGCAGCAGTGAGACCATTGTTAAGAAGGGGGACTTTTCTCTCTGAAACTGAGAGGGGACAGAGAGGGCAAGGACTGTTGCAGCAGTGAGACCATTGTTAAGAAGGGGGACTTTACTCTCTGAACTGACTGAGAGGGAGAGAGAGAGAGCAGGCAAGGACTGTTGCAGCAGTGAGACCATTGTTAAGAAGGGGGACTTTTCTCTCTGAAACTGAGAGGGGACAGAGAGGGCAAGGACTGTTGCAGCAGTGAGACCATTGTTAAGCATGGGGACTTTACTCTCTGAAACAGAGAGAGTGAGAGCGGGCAAGGACTGTTGCAGCAGTGAGACCATTGTTAAGAAGGGGAACTTTACTCTCTGAAACTGAGAGAGAGAGAGAGCGGGCAAGTACTGTTGCAGCAGTGAGACCATTGTTAAGAAGGGGAACTTTTCTCTCTGAAACTGAGAGGGGACAGAGAGGGCAAGGACTGTTGCAGCAGTGAGACCATTGTTAAGCATGGGGACTTTACTCTCTGAAACAGAGAGAGTGAGAGCGGGCAAGGACTGTTGCAGCAGTGAGACCATTGTTAAGAAGGGGGACTTTTCTCTCTGAAACTGAGAGGGGACAGAGAGGGCAAGGACTGTTGCAGCAGCGAGACCATTGTTAAGAAGGGGGACTTTACTCTCTGAAACTGAGAGAGAGAGAGAACGGGCAAGTACTGTTGCAGCAGTGAGACCATTGTTAAGCATGGGGACTTTACTCTCTGAAACAGAGAGAGTGAGAGCGGGCAAGGACTGTTGCAGCAGTGAGACCATTGTTAAGAAGGGGAACTTTACTCTCTGAAACTAAGAGAGAGAGAGAGCGGGCAAGTACTGTTGCAGCAGTGAGACCATTGTTAAGAAGGGGAACTTTTCTCTCTGAAACTGAGAGGGGACAGAGAGGGCAAGGACTGTTGCAGCAGTGAGACCATTGTTAAGAAGGGTGACTTTACTCTCTGAAACAGAGAGAGTGAGAGCGGGCAAGGACTGTTGCAGCAGTGAGACCATTGTTAAGAAGGGGGACTTTACTCTCTGAAACTGAGAGGGGAGAGAGAGGGCAAGGACTGTTGCAGCAGTGAGACCATTGTTAAGAAGGGGGACTTTACTCTCTGGACTGACTGAGAGGGAGAGAGAGAGAGCAGGCAATGACTGTTGCAGCAGTGAGACCATTGTTAAGAAGAGGGACTTTACTCTCTGAACTGACTGAGAGGGAGAGAGAGAGAGCAGGCAAGGACTGTTGCAGCAGTGAAACCATTGTTAAGAAGGGGGACTTTTCTCTCTGAAACTGAGAGGGGAGAGAGAGGGCAAGGACTGTTGCAGCAGTGAGACCATTGTTAAGAAGGGGGACTTTACTCTCTGAACTGACTGAGAGGGAGAGAGAGAGAGCAGGCAAGGACTGTTGCAGCAGTGAGACCATTGTTAAGAAGGGGGACTTTTCTCTCTGAAACTGAGAGGGGAGAGAGAGGGCAAGGACTGTTGCAGCAGTGAGACCATTGTTAAGAAGGGGGACTTTACTCTCTGAACTGACTGAGAGGGAGAGAGAGAGAGCAGGCAAGGACTGTTGCAGCAGTGAGACCATTGTTAAGAAGGGGGACTTTTCTCTCTGAAACTGAGAGGGGACAGAGAGGGCAAGGACTGTTGCAGCAGTGAGACCATTGTTAAGCATGGGGACTTTACTCTCTGAAACAGAGAGAGTGAGAGCGGGCAAGGACTGTTGCAGCAGTGAGACCATTGTTAAGAAGGGGAACTTTACTCTCTGAAACTGAGAGAGAGAGAGCGGGCAAGTACTGTTGCAGCAGTGAGACCATTGTTAAGAAGGGGAACTTTTCTCTCTGAAACTGAGAGGGGACAGAGAGGGCAAGGACTGTTGCAGCAGTGAGACCATTGTTAAGCATGGGGACTTTACTCTCTGAAACAGAGAGAGTGAGAGCGGGCAAGGACTGTTGCAGCAGTGAGACCATTGTTAAGAAGGGGGACTTTTCTCTCTGAAACTGAGAGGGGACAGAGAGGGCAAGGACTGTTGCAGCAGTGAGACCATTGTTAAGAAGGGGGACTTTACTCTCTGAAACTGAGAGAGAGAGAGAACGGGCAAGTACTGTTGCAGCAGTGAGACCATTGTTAAGCATGGGGACTTTACTCTCTGAAACAGAGAGAGTGAGAGCGGGCAAGGACTGTTGCAGCAGTGAGACCATTGTTAAGAAGGGGAACTTTACTCTCTGAAACTGAGAGAGAGAGAGAGCGGGCAAGTACTGTTGCAGCAGTGAGACCATTGCTAAGAAGGGGAACTTTTCTCTCTGAAACTGAGAGGGGACAGAGAGGGCAAGGACTGTTGCAGCAGTGAGACCATTGTTAAGAAGGGGAACTTTACTCTTTGAAACTGAGAGAGAGAGAGAGCAGGCAAGGACTGTTGCAGCAGTGAGACCATTGTTAAGCAGGGGGACTTTACTCTCTGAAACTGAGAGAGAGAGAGAAGGCAAAGACTGTTGCAGCAGTGAGACCGTTGTTAAGCAGGGGGACTTTACTCTCTGAAACTGAGAGAGAGAGGCAAGGACTGTTGCAGCAGTGAGACCATTGTTAAGCAGGGGGACTTTACTCTCTGAAACTGAGAGAGAGAGAGCAGGCAAGGACTGTTGCAGCAGTGAGACCATTGTTAAGAAGGGGAACTTTACTCTCTGAAACTGATAGGGAGAGAGAGAGCAGGCAAGGAGTGTTGTAGCAGTGAGACCATTGTTAAGAAGGGGAACTTTACTCTCTGAAACTGATAGGGAGAGAGAGAGAGCAGGCAAGGAGTGTTGCAGCAGTGAGACCATTCTTAAGAAGGGGGACTTTACTCTTTAAAACTGAGAGAGAGAGAGCAGGCAAGGACTGTTGCAGCAGTGAGACCATTGTTAAGCAGGGGGGGTTTACTCTCTGAAACAGAGAGAGAGAGAACAGGCAAGGACCGTTGCAGCAGTGACATCCAGTGAAGAGTGAGGCCTTTCCATACCATCTCACACCCTCCGAATGATTAAGCAATTAAGCCGTTGAAGTACAGCAACATTCATCTTATATCTCATATCTGGCCCAGACGTGATTCCATTCCTACATTATTCCCACAGCCAATGGAAGTTTAGCGAACTGACAGCATTGGTAAGCAACGGAAGGGCTGTAAGCCCACATTAAGTTCACAATTAGGTCTTTAGCAGCCTGACGCGTGTGCTGTCCGCTGGGTGAGGCATAACAAGTGAGAAAAACAGCACACCCTAACAGGAAGTAATATGATGCTAAATACATGTCACTATGTTGCAAATGATCACCGTCTGGGTGTTTTAAATAATCCAGTGCAGATGGCACAGAAAGTGTCTGCCTTGGAACACTGCTGCATCTTCCTCCTCCAAACCAATAAAAAGTTGAAGGAGCTTAAAAATGTAACTTGAGAACAAATTCCGATATACAGAGTAAGTAGTAAAAAGAGGATGGCTTTGTCACCTTTTCGAGATGCATGTTATTATCCATGTGTGGCTTTTCCACATCTGGAAGAAATGTTTGCAATCAGAAACATCAAGGGCCTAACCAATGATTACAAGTTTTACCATGGGATGAGGTATCAGATTTTACGTATTCAAACTCGCATCCAGTATAATTGCAATTGATTTTTGTGCTAGTTAATTTTGCATTTGGATTTTCAAACCAATAAAACAAGAATAATATCTACATTTAATAAATCAATATTTAATCACTTGGACTATCCATTGACATCCACTGCTTTACCTTCATGGCACGGTGGACATCAGTGGGTCATCCACTATATTGGGAAAAAAAAGATGTTTCTGGTGAAAAAAACTGAAAGATTTTATTTTCTTAACTCAAAATCAGGTGCTACTGGAAACCCTTCCTTCACGTCCCAAGTTTGATTTTTTGTTGTTGCTTTGCTTTAACCAGCAGCGCGCACAGCGTGCTGACATCACAGCAAAACAAAAGTGAAAGCAGACTTCACTAATGGTGTGGTTTGCTTTTACTTTTGATGGGTACCCAGGAGCATAACTCTGCCCCAGAGCAGCATTAAACTGCAGGAGAGGCCGGGTTGGAAAGGAAACAGCGCCCCCTTTCCAGTGCACCCTCTCCCTCTCTCTCTTGCTGCTGGAGCCCTGCTTTGGACTCTCACCAGACACACCCTCTCCAAGGGATTCACTCCACTAGACACGAGGCACACTGTTTGGAGGGGAAGAGGCAGCCATTTGGAAGAGAAGAGGCAGCCCTTTGCTCCACAGACCTGTGTGCATGAGTCTTTCTGGCCCTGCTGGGGGTGGGTGAGGGTGTTTACCCCCAATCTGAACTCTGGAGCAGCAGGAAGCCCACTAGAGTGGGGGTGGGTTGCTTTGGACATGGGCCAGTGCTGCTTCCCAGGCACAGCAGTCTTTCTGCCCCCTCGGGGGCATATGGGGTGTTTATCCCCAAACCCCACTAGACCACCAGGGAATCTTTGTATTTACCTTTTTAGTGGTAGCAGCCCACTGGGCATGGGCCTGTGGTCCCCCACCCTTACAGGGACAACAGTCTTTCTGCCTCCCCACCTAAAGGGGGGTAGATAGTAGCTGTTTACCTCAGTCTACCACTAGGGGGAGCAGAAAGCCCACTAGACTAACAGAGGATTGTTGTTTTTACTCTTTCTGGAGAGAGCCCCCTCCCTGGGCATGGGCATTTGCTAGCTCCCCTCGCCCAGAAATGCAATCAGGGGGTGTTTAAAGAATATAAAACCTACTAGACACCAGGGAAAAAGGACCAAAAAAACAGAAGGGGTAGAAGGTGGCCTAGCAGTCATCAGTCTGTGCCCACACCCCAGAACTGACCCAACCGAGTTTTTGCCTCTGGGGGCAGATTGGGGAGCTAATTATGAATCTGCACTTAGAAGGGTAGAAAGTTCACAAGACACTCAAGTTGTTCCCTGTAAGAAAACATAGTGGAAAACATACGGGTCACACCATCCTGGACTCCCCTGGAAAATACAAATGAAACCTCTGTAACAGACGCACTTAATAATCTGAACTATAACACGTCAATATCATGCAAATAATTTCATTGATCTGAATTATTTTGTATTTGTCAAGTTCATCTGTAACATAATGAATTCAGATTATTATAGTACTTTTCCTCCTAAGTATAAGCAACCCCTCCCTCCACGGTCAATACCTTAATGCCATAAGTGACAAATAGATATAAACAAGGTATGTACGAGTTGAGGATTCCTCTTGGTCTCACGGACTCTTAAAAGAATAGGCGCAGAGCTACAGCTCATAATCCTTGGAAGGAAGACTCCAGTAAAGGCATGCAAGTATAAAAGTCTAAATCATTGATCTTAGTATTATCTTTTAATACTTCTCTGTATCCAGTAAGCCTTTGATAACTCTAGATGATAGCACATTGAGTTGACATGGGCCAAGCTGCAGCAACTAAGAAGTGTCTCTATTGGATAACAAGGAACACTCTGAAACACAATGATCTTATGCTCCATGAATCTAAGATTGCCACAAGCATTGTAAGTCTTGTGAGAGTCCCATAGCACTTTGGACAATTAATTTGTATTGACTCAACTAGACCTGGGTGGAGTTTGCGGACTTTCGCTAGGTAGAACTCCGCGACTGAACCAAAAAACTCCACCATGCTACACGGAATTCCACAAGTGGTGGAGTGCGTTAGGTCATGCAGATTTTTTGTGACGGTTATTTATCCCACGCTGGAAAATCAATGCGAAAGGCACCATGCCCAGCACAAAAAGGGAGCTGCTTTTGTCTGCCCCAAGAGTAGATTTTCTATTTGAGTGGCAGCTTCCTCAACGCAAACAGATGGTTTCCCAACGTGAGCAGTCGCGACCATCCGCGTTTAGAGAACTCACTGGAGGTGGTCTAGAGTTGGATTTTACGTGCTCGTGCTCAAACTGTGCTCACTGAGTGGAATTTATTTTAACTGTGTGTGCTCAGTGAAGTGCGGAAATGGAGCGGAGTTTACCGCCCAGGCCTAGACTCCACTTGTGCAATTTGCGTAGTGCAAACATTACACATGCACACTGCTGACCTCTTCAGCTATGGAAGATCTAAGCACCTAGGAAGTTCAGAGGAACACGTTTCCATGCCTACCTGGTATATACAGGTGAGCTCAGGCTGAGGATCATGACACAGAGCTTTTCTACGCATAGCAGAAAATGTGTGCAGAGTTTTTCTGAGCAAGTTAACCTTTTCCATGCACAATGGTTTATTGTCCAGTAGAAGAACATTCCTCTGAAGTATATCTTACGCAGAACCAATCTGTTGTCGTTAAGTATATATGCTAAACAAATTGTCACTAAAGTCAGGATTTTAACACAAATGTGGCAAAGCTAAAAAGTTCATAAAGTTGTAAGCTTTTCTATAATACTTTGTAAAGTTTGCATCGTCTTGGACATCTTTCTGTCTGCCCCTGTGTCCTGTCCATTTGCCATTTTGCACAGAAATGGTTTAGAGCCAGAAAACATTTCTACAGACATTTTTCAGCTTGAATGGATTTAAATAGAGTGAAAATTATTTCCTTGAGCGGTAAAAAGTATCTTGCGACGCAGAAAAAGTTTTGTTCATGATAAGGCGAAGGTAAACCAGGAAACTTTCCAACTCTAAACTAACTGCATCTCACTAAGACATCTATGAGAAATTCATTGGATACAATATAATTCCTAAGTGAAATGCATTTTTACTTAATCCAATTCCTAAAGTACATGCAACACATTTAATCCAATTCTTGGGGGAAATGCATTGCACATAATCAAAATTGAAAGCACACTTTAAAACGCTTAACTAAATTCTTAAGAGAAATGCATCATGCTTAGTCCAATCCCTAAGAAAAACACATCATGCTTACTCCTATCTCTCTAAGAGAAATGCATTGTACTTAGTCCAATGCCTAAGAGAAATGCATCATACTTAGTCCAATCCCTAAAAGAAATGCATCATACTTAGTCTAATCCCTAAAAGAAAGTCATCATACTTAATCCAATGACTAGGGTGAACTGCAATGCGCCTAATCTAAATTCTGAATGCAATACAAAAGAAATGCATCCATTTTTAATCCAAACAGTATGTGACAAACTGTGGATTCAATCTAATGCACTACATTAAATTACATTTAGAAGTGGAATGCAGTGCACGGAATCTATTTTATAAGTGAATGAACTGCATGAAGTCCAATTTGAAAGAGAAATGCATTGACTTTAAAGAAATGTCACAGTGAAATGCATTGCACCTAATCAACTTAATATATTTGAACTGCAGTCAAAGAAATCTAATTCCTACAGGAAAGTGATATATATTTCTTAGAATTCAATTTCAAAGTGAAATGCAACATACTTAATTGATGATTTTGCGTGGAAAACAATATTAATTCATTGAAAATGTTGAATGCCATTTGAGTGATAGACTGATGGACATTTTGGTAATTTTCTTGGATAAGAACTAACCAGCATTTGTTTTCCCTCTGTTTTTTGTTCTAGGGTCCTTTATTTGAATATTTTCCAAATCATCTTCCATCCTGTATTAGAGCATAAGTTAGGTTTCCTGCTTGAGTTCTTTATCTTCTCCTGGGCAGGACCCCCCATTTTGGTCTTACGTGGATCCTTTGAATTTGCTTTAATATACTCCTCCGCGTCTCTCTCAATCACGTTGATGTTGCAGTTGAATGAAGGATGGTATTGGGATGCACTTAGGGATTTTTATTCTTACTTCCCAGCTAATGTGCAGAGATCCTCTTGGTGCATTTAAGCTACAGATCTATACTTTCATTGCCTCGAGCACAGCCACTCAATTCAAACAGAATATTGGATCAATTCGCACGCGGAATGACCTCCAGACAGAGAGTCAGTCATTTTCCACAACTGCTGTGTAGACTGCAATAAATTCTGCTCTTCACGCCTGTCAACAGTAAGCATTTCTGATTTGTTTAATTTTATTTGGCTGTGTGGGAAGACTTTCCTGAGATCCCTTTGAATGAGCATTTTAGTACCTTCTTTTGCATCCATCTGGCAACCCTGAGTGGATTTGTAATAGTATCTGAGCTCAGATTAGAATATGCTTACTTGAAGTATTCAGAGAGAAACCCCATTTTCATGCAGATGTGTCAACTTCCACATTTCACAAAGGAGCTAAATGTTGAGGCATGCTGTATGACTCATGTGACAACACATAAACTGACATACTAAGAAGTTTTACTCTACGGAATGCAGTGGAGTTACCTAAAAGCTCTGATAGGTTACGCGAGCTGCGGATTTCCGATCTGTTATTTTTAGCACTGGGAGCTAGTCCTGCGCTGTAAAATCAGCACAACATGAACAGCACTACGCAATGTGCCAGAGACCACTGCTCTATTCTGCAACTCGAGTAGATTTTATACTTGAGCAGCAGTTTTTGCAACGCAAGCAGCAACTTTCTCAAAGTGAGCGATAACAACCTGCCACGACTGCCCGCGTTGAGAAATGTCACTGAGAGGCGGTCTAGCGTTTGTTTTTTCTTGCTTGCCAACTTAGTGCTGGGGAGCCCTGCGTGAAAAAAACTCCTCCACGTGGCGGTTGGCGGAGTTTTTGCCGAGCTCCGCAACCCTAGATATTACCTGATATCTGGCGCCCTGCGTAAAACCACTAGACATATAAAAGCAGAGGTGTGACTAAAGACTTGATTGTGACGAACCTGCAAACATTGGGTGCAAATTTACCACCCCCATATTTGCGTTTGTGGGGGGAGGTTCGCAAATTAGTGTGTGCACAAATTGCACTGGATTGCAAATTTATCACTTTGTGTTGGTGAACGACATGCCAATACATAATAATCCCACTTCCAAGGTATTATATATATATATATATATATATATATATATATATATATATATATATATATATATATATATATATATATATATATATATATATATATATATATATATATATATATATATATATATATATATATATATATATATATATATATATATACTATTTGCCTATTTGCTCCTGCCGTTTTACACATATTATAATCTCTTTTTGGACACAAATGGGAGTTTGGGTCCAAATGCGGGGAATGTAATATTTTGAGGTGACCGTGCATTGATGCTAGTAATTTACGACTTGTACTTGAGCCGATGGGTATGCACAGAGGCCTGTTTTTTGTGTTGTTGCAGGGGAATGTTGTAATGCATAGATACTGGCAGTGACTAGTGAGTAAATTGAGGCAGATATCTAGGCTGGTAATACCGGAAAAATATATTTGTAGAAAGTGAAGGATGCATTGAAATCAAATAGGGGTCAGTAGGGATAGCCACTGATGCACAGGCTCGAGGAAAAAGGGGGTGTTCCAGTGATATGGATTAGAGAAGCAATCATAGACAGATCCGTAATATTAGTTTAATTTAAAGATGATATATATTACTAATTTGACTTAGAGGTGTACACGATTATACAACTGCGTTATAGCCCACTACTGAGTGCTTTACTGATCATTAAAGGCTACCAACAGTGATATATGCATGGGGCATTGCTTTTAAAAAGTAGGACATGTACCTTTAAGTTTTACATGTCCTGGTAGTGAAAAAACATAAATTCGGATTTCACTACTGCAAGGTCTACCTCTCCAATAGGATAACATTGGAGTTACCTTAATACTTTTAATAAGCTGTAGCTTCCAAATGGGAACGGAAAGCAGTTCATCTTTGTTGTTTTTAGAATTGCAATGAAAAAGCCTCTCTTGTGGTAAAGTCGGATTTTAAATTACAATTTTGAAAATGCCACTTTTAGAAAGTTGGCTTTGTCCTGCCTTAGCCATTCAGTGACTGCACCCTGTCTCTGGGTCATATGATTGGGTACAGTTGACAGCTGGGCTTTGTGTATTCCTCCAAGACAGTCACACACAATAGAGAGCTTAAGTGTGCTTGGATGAGCCATCACCAGGAGGATGGGTATGGCAGAGCTGGGCACAACCCTACTTACTTTTGTGCCTTACCTCCACACAAAGGGCTGAACGCAACCAGTAGTTAATCTGGAACCAGAGCACAGGAGGTAGGAAACCATTGTGGAGAGGATGTGGCCTAACAGCTAGGGCATTCGACCTTGAAGCTGGGAAACCAGGTCCAAATCTCAGCAGGGACGCTCAACATCCTGAGATTCTGGCAAATCACTTAATCTCCCCATGCCTAACAAAAATGAATGTGTTCATCTGTAACGCAACTGGTCCTCATGGAAAACGCTCTAATACCTTTGGGTTTAGTTTGCGCTATATAGAACTGCAAACATAAATAAATAAATTAATTACACTTCATTGGGAAACCTCTAGAAGCTTTTCCTGCTTCAAAGTAGACCCCAGGTATAAATATAACTCAGCCGTGAACTCTTCGGTACACTTCTGGACCTATGGACATTCTACTAGGAAGAAGGACAGCTGTGGTGCTGAAAGGACTGCTACTCTGCTGGACGTCTGGCATGCTGGTTTACTGCCTGGCTGCCTAGCTGGATTGCTGCCCTGCTGCCCTGCTGCCCTGCTGCCATCCAGCCTGAGTAAGGGGTATTGAACCCCCACCTGTACCCAGGACTCCCAAAGCGACTCCAAGGGCTAGTCTTCTGGCCTCCTGTGAAGAGCCACAGGGACATAACAGGCTCCCAACCACCAGTGTCATTACCAAGATCCAGCTGGAGTAAGCCTGTGACCCCTAAGTGGTGCCCCTCAGGTCCTGGACACTTGGTGTGGCCTCAGTGGGTGTAATTGAAGTTTTTAGGCTGTTCGCACCTGCAAACGGGTCCGTTGGTGCCAGAAACTTGTTGCTCGCTCTGTCCGCCAATGCGAAGTTCCGTCAAACTGACCTTTAAGCCACACCATCAACCACTCGAGGCAAGTGCCATTGTTTAGCAACATCGCAAAACTCTGGCCCAACCACCGGCGACAACAACAGGATCCTCCTGCTACAGTGATGACCATATGAGATGCCCACCCTGCTCTTCGCACTGCAACAATGACCGCCCGCAATGCTTCCCGGCTCCTCTCATCCCCCTCCACCATGAATGCAACTCTGTGCTGGACTGTAAAGGTATGTCTTCAGTGGGACTAACCTGATAGAATTCACTTTTCGATGCTCTAATTACCCCATGATGACGTGTGAGTTAGCATCATATGACTAACTAATGCATTTACGTAAACGCACTTATGCTGAATTCATATACTCACCTATTACTTATATTTGAATGTACGTGTGACCATATTAGTTTCTTAGCTTAGCCTGTGTGCCACCATTTTGTGTAACTCTCTGTGCCTGCGGGCTCTGCTCGCTCATGCCCCTCCCGCAGGAATACAGAAATATACTAAGACAGCAGTTTTCGTTTCTCGGCTCACTGTGGCCGAAACTAACAACTCGTGTTATCTGCAATGTTCTCATGCCCAGAGACGCCGAAGCCTAGCTCCCTGGCCTTGAACAGAGATAATAATGTATCCCTCGCAGGTGCAGATGCCTGCTGTATGAGAGCATTGTTCACTGGTCTGGGGCTCAGTAGTTTTCCACAAGGGGCGTACCCCATTTACTGTATTGCATTATAATGTATTGCTGTGATGCAGAGAGTCAGTCCTCTCGTTCGCACTCCTAGGAGTGAGGTCGGACAGGGCCCTCTCATATGAGTGTTGTTTGGCCTAATAAAGACTTTTGTTTTACTTCTCCACTGTCTGGCTGACTTCCTATAAGGTAATTATAGGTGAGTGCTGTAAGTCACTCCAGTGGATTTGAGCCACGCTTATCAGATGGCGCCCGAATAGGGACCCCGCGATAAGGATCTTTCTCACCCGTAAGTGGGTAGCAGAAGACCGGGGACCCGCTGGTCGGCACGGTGGGCCCGGGATCCCATTTGATGCCGAGCTTGGTTCTCGCAGCGCTGCCCCACCCTGCTGATCAGGAGAGGTCCCGGTTCGGATCTTACGCCGGGGTCCAGAAGGCGGAACTTGAAGCTGACCGTGTTGGTCCTGGCAGCCGGAGGTGGAGAACGGTAGAGGTCGGTGCCGCATACGGAAGGTGAGTGGTCCACCTGTGATTGCTGCAGGAACGGGAGTGTTCCGGGAGACTAGAATGTCTCCGATGGTTTGAGGAGCCGGTGTGCTCCTGGGGCTAGTGTGCTCCGGGGAACTCAGGGTACGAGTTGGTGCTCTGACAGACTTGACGGGGTTGGGGACGTATTTCGAGGTAATTGTTTGTGGCGATCCGACCGCATGGTACTGTGGTGAAGGCGTGGCTCATTGTGGGTAGACTCTGGCGCGCTTACTCTGAACTCCTAGTGTGGTGATTCAGTGGAGGTGTGATCCGGGTTTCCCGCGGTAAAGCGCGCAGTGATCCATAGTGCCGCACGGGTAGCGGATCCGGTCCCCGTCCTCAGAACAGTTAGCGTACTGTTCGGTCTGCGGTAGAGTCCAGGTTCCCCAGGACTTGGTCGACGGGCCTTGTCCCAGTTGGTAACACGTGTTTTGGAGATCTTGTATATGTGTACGTGGTTCGTCTATATGTTTGTGTGTGAATGAATTTGAGTTGTGATTCGAGATAAAGTAAAGATGCCGTGTGTTAGCAAGTTGCGATGTTTTGGATGCTGTTGTCGACCCTCAGATACTAGACTGGCCGAGAGCCAACCCGCGCCTCCTGAAGGGACACCGAGTTTTGATATGTATGTTAAACATGGACTGGTCCCGATTTTGTTTGGTACTTTGTGGCATCGATACACTGCTGATAATGTGGATTTACAATGGCCTTTGATGGGTTCTTTTGATGAAGCTAAATTGGATTATTTGCAAGACAAACTGTTTGCTAGGCGTAGCCGCCAGAGTATGTTCGACTCTTTGCGAATGTGGCAGAAAGAGGTCAGGAAACGTAAGATGCGAGAGGAGAAAGAGGAGTATAAAAAGTCCACCCAGACTATGGCACAGAAAGCGAAGGAACAGGTGGGGAATGAGAACGCACTACGCATGGAGCGCGCAGATAGACTTTGTAGGTTGAAAGAAAATAAAAGTTACGTAGTACGAGAGGACGACCCAGATGAGATGGAGGACATTTTGAATGCCCGACCCCCACCCCCGTATGCCCCGCAGCCATTGTACCCCTCCTTGCCACTTTCGGCCCCTAGTAGCGCCATTCCAGGTCCTTCAGCGAGTGCCCCCCAACAATCCCTGCCCTCAACACCCCTCGTTTCTCTACTCCAGCCCGCTTCACCTGCCCCCTCGCCATTTTCTTTAGCACTCCCTACTGTTTCAGCTAGCACCACCCCCAGTCAGGAGATGCTAACACCGAGTCGCGGCGCAGGTAGCGGATTGTTCTCACAGGTACGGAAGCTGCTTACACGTTCTACTGTTGGTTTGGATGAAAAAAGTTTGGTGGCTAACCAGGCATGTCAATGGGCCAGGAATAATATTTATTCGTTCGAAGATATCTGGTCCACCATGAAAGATTTTGAGCCGTTAATGCAGCAGCACGCTTTGTGGCACATGGCTAGTGTATTGATACCGCTATGGGAGCAGGGATATGGAGGTGTGGCCCTGGCGGTTTTGCGGGATATACAGGCTGGAGCGTACAGAACAAACACGGGGGTCAAGGAAGTGATGAGTAGTCTGCGCGCGCTTTTGCAATACAGGAATGAATTACCCTCTGCCGGTACACCCCATTTCCCGGGTCTCCACCCAATGCGAGAGGTGCACCCTATTTTTCATCCTGAGGTCCCCGAGTTGTTAGACCCAGTCACGAAGGCTGTTACAAGGAACAGAATTGATGCGCATTTTCAGGAGCAATGGGTGTACACGCCATGGAAGAGAAGTGAGGTGTTGTCATTGAAGGCTCAGCTGCCGGATTCTAGAAAGAATCCGACCGCCTATTATAAAGAGCTTACGGAAGCGGCGTCTTCTACTGTGATGACGTTGGCTGATGTTGAATTGTTTTTTGGGCTTTTGGTCCCGGTTGATGTGTGGCGACAAGTAAAAGGTACGGATCATACGGAGGAGCTGGGTGGTACATGGCAGGAGTTGCAGGATTGGGACAAAGAGCGTAAGCCAGGAGAGAAGCCGAAGGCTGAAATATTAGCTTTGCCAGGGCGTATTATAAAATATATGCATTCCCTCATTCCCCCGAAAAAGGTAGATTGGGACAAGCTGACGGCTTGCAAGCAGAAGAAAGATGAGGCGGTCTCTGATTTCTTTACGAGGTTTGAGGAAACGTTTATGGATTTTAGTGGGCAGGATGTGTCACAGGATGGGGGGTTACGGCTCTTCGTCAACAGGTTTGTCACAAACTTATTGCCTGAAATATCAGCTAGACTGCAAGCGTCGGAGAGCACGTGGACGACGTCCTCTCCTTCGGGAATACTAAGTATGGCACAATATTACGAACACAGGGAAAATGAGAACAAGGATAAGCAGGAGAAGAAGGCTAAAGATTTGAAGACGAGGGTTTTGTTGCAGCAAGTGGCGAGAGGCAGAGGAAGGGGTGCGGGGCTGAGCCGCGGAGGTGGATTTGGCAGAGGTGAGAGCAGGGACAGGCTGGGACCGAATCAGTGCGCGAAGTGCAAGCAGGAGGGGCACTGGTGGAGGGATTGCCCGCTGCTTCAGGCGAGCGCTGGTGTAGGGCGCGGACGAGGAAGAGGTGGTGATGATAATGGAAGACAGGTGGTACGATCGGAAGGAGGCAGGAGGCCGGGTGGCAATTATTTTGACAATAATACCAATAGGCAGCAGTTACAGAGCGATGGTGCCCAGTACTATAACGATGATTACTCAGTTGATGATTTGACAGGGTTTTCCCACAACTAGGACAGCGTAGGACAGAGCATGGGACCAGTACTTATGGAAGTTGATCAGAGGGGACCTTATGTCGAAGCCGACTTACTAGGGTCCCAACAGAAATTTCTAGTGGATACGGGTGCAATGAAAAGTTCAGTGGCTCGTTCTCGGGTCCCAGGGGCGGCTCTGTCTGGCAAGAATAACATATCCGTGGGTTTCGCGGGAACTCCGGTGATTAGCCCCATTTCTAAACCTCTCACGTTAACGATTGGTCCTTTTACTGTTGATTCGCCGTTTCTATTGACATCAAATTGTGGTGAAAATTTGTTGGGTTTAGATTTATTGAAAAGATTGCATGCCACTATCTATTGTTCTCCGGACGGCGTGTATCTTACTCTAGGCCCCAATGTTGCCCGCCCACTACAGTGCTTTTCAAAAGACGACCCGCTGCCACCTGAGTTTCGAGGCATACCCGACAGCTTGTGGGCTGTCAGTGATAATGATGTGGGGAGAATGGACATTGCCCCGGTGTCAATAAGAGTGAAGGTGGGAGCCAAATTGCCCAGAATTCCACAATACAAAATACCTAGAGAGGGTGAGAAGGCCTTGTTACAAATAATTCAAGATTTAATACAGTCTGGAGTAGTGGAAGAGACTGATTCGAATATATGTAACAGTCCTATTTTGCCTATACTTAAAAGACGGTCACCTGATGCAACAGATAATACTCCTGATGTCTATAGATTCGTGATTGATTTGCGCCAGGTAAATAGAGTAGTGGAGCCACAGTACCCGGTGGTCTCGGACATCACTACGATATTGACAATGATTCCACCTTCGGCCAAATATTTCTCTGTCCTAGATTTGAAAAATGCCTTCTTCAGTATCCCAGTACATGAAGACAGCAGGTATCTTTTCGGATTCTCATTGGCTGGCCGTAGCTTCCGCTTCAAGAGAATTCCTCAGGGGTACACTGAGAGTCCTAGTATATATAGTCAGGCCCTGAAGGCACAATTGGATGATTTGGAACTTCCACCGGGCAACGTAATGTTGCAGTACGTGGATGATATCCTAATAGCTTCGGACGACGAGCAGGGTTGTCGGGATGCTACTGTAAAATTGTTACACCACTTGGCTAAGAGGGGGCATAAGGTGTCCCTTCCGAAATTTCAATACTGTCGAACGGAGGTCACCTACCTCGGTCACCTCCTTTCGAAAGTGGGGAGGAGATTGACGCCGGAGCGCATAAAAGCGATCACTAACATGCAGGTACCTAACACGCAGCGAGAGGTGCGCGCGTTCCTAGGCATAACATCGTATTGTCGTCAGTGGATACCTAACTATGCATTACTAACAAAACCCCTATTGTATCTGACTACCAAAGAAGTGCGCGAACCCCTACCCTGGACCCCCGCATGTCAGGAAGCTTTTGAGTTACTAAAGACGTCCTTGTGTTCGGCACCAGTTCTTGGAACACCTGATTACCAGAAGCCTTTTGTTCTTTACGTGCACGAGGCGGAAGGTTGCGCGTTGTCTGTCCTAACTCAGTGTTTCGGGGGGAAGCAGAGACCGTGTGCGTACTTCTCTGCAATGCTTGACAATGTGGCAAGAGCGCTGCCGAGTTGTCTGAGAGCCACGGCGGCTGCTGCGGTCTCTATAAGACAATCGGCAGGGCTCGTGCTGGGATCAGACCTCACAGTAATGGTACCGCATGCTGTGGACATTTTATTGAACAGGACACAGACGCAGCATTTAACAAGCGCTCGTCTGACGGGTTATGAGATGACCCTTTTTGCACCCCATGTGACAATTAAAAGATGTGCCACATTGAACCCCGCCACCTTGTTACCTATCCCCACAGATAGTGACACAAATGATGACGACATACATGACTGCTTGTATAGGACTGAGGAGGAGACAAAGGGGAGGGTGGATCTGACAGACAGACCCATGGAAGAACCAGACGGGGAACTGTATGTTGATGGATCCTGTTTTAAATTACCAGACGGGACATCGACAGCAGCATATGCAATAACGACATTACAGACGGTGGTAGAGACTTCTAGAATACCTTACAATTCTGCCCAGGCTGCCGAGATTATCGCCTTAATGAGAGCATGTGAGTTGAGTGAGGGGTTGGATGTCAACATTTACACCGATAGCCAATACGCCTTTGGCGTGGTTCATAATTATGGGCGACTTTGGGCAGAACGGGGATTCTTGACCTCCCATGGACAACGCATCCAACATGGCCCACTGATATTACGACTACTAACGGCACTGACTTTACCCAAAAGATTGGCTGTGATAAAATGTAGCGCACACAAGACAATAGTGGACGATGTCGGGCGAGGCAACGCTTTTGCCGACGAGACAGCAAAAGAGACTGCTAGAGAAAAATTACCACGAATGTTTGTGGCAGGGCCAGCACGATGGGTCCCAGATATTCATATGTTCGCAGACACGGTACAGAGTGTCAAGAACATACAGGGCAAGGCGACGGATGAGGAATTGAGAGCATGGAAGGATGGGCAGGGACGACTGGATGCGGATGAATGCTGGACAGATGTGACAGATAAGAGACGATGGATGTTACCGAATGCGTATGTCCTTCCAGTAGTGACGATGGCACACGGTCCTGCCCATGTGAGTGCGAAGGGCATTTGCAAGCTATTAGACCCGGTATGGAGCAATAAGAATATCTCTAAGATGGCCACCAATTTGGTTCGTCAGTGTATGGTGTGTTTGAGACACAATCCTGGAAAGGGTACCCCTGTCCCAACTGGAAATTTTGCACCCCCCTCTTTCCCTTTTGAGGTGATTCAGATGGATTACATCGAAATGGAAAGAGTCAACAACTTGAAGTACGTCCTTGTAGTCGTATGCGCCTTTAGTAGGTGGGTGGAGGCGTTCCCAACGAAAGACTGCACGGCTATGTCTACTGCAAAAATGTTGATAAAGGAGTATTTCTCCCGCTTCTGATTACCTAGGGTGATCTGGAGTGATAATGGCACGTCCTTTAATGCTGAATTAGTGAAGAATATATGCAAGGGTCTACACATCACCCAGAAGTTCCACTCAGCCTTGCATCCTCAGGCAGCAGGGCTGGTGGAACGGTTTAACGGCACACTCAAGTTAAAAATGGCCAAAATATGTGAGAGTACAGGTCTCCGTTGGCCAGACGCACTTCCCTTAGCTTTGCTTTCCACAAGAGTCACTGTAAATGCAAAAATGGGCGTCTCCCCGCACGAGGTGGTATTTGGCCGCCCGGCCAATATCTGGGGAGTGCCCCGACCCAAATGCTTTTCAGAAGTTCCTTACCCTCTGTTGACAGATTATCTGTATGCTTTGACTAAAGATCTTCGTTCTATTCATCAGCAGGTAGCAGACACTCTGAAGCCGTTGCCGGAGGGGCCTGGACACACCATCCACCCAGGGGATTGGGTCGTGGTGCGACGATACCAGCGGAAGTCCTGTTTGGAGCCGAGATGGTCAGAGCCTCGTCAGGTGCTCCTCACCACGCGCACGGCACTGCGGATTGACGGCAGAAAGGCGTGGACCCATGCCTCTCATGTGAAGAGGGTCCCGCTCCCGTTGCCCTATGATCAATGGGTACAAGATGGCATCGCTGACCAGGAGTGTGAAAATATTCCAAGATATGTTCATTTCTCGGATGCTTCACTGATTGGAGAAGAGCACAGCGGAATTGAAAATACCGTGAGCTCTACCACTCCTTTTGTTGCTACCAAAGAGATATCGGAAAGTTCAGCATCTGCCACTGATACACCTGCTTTGTTTTCTGATCCCGAAGTGCCAGGGAGCACTCGCTACAATCTCCGGCCCCGGAGAAAATAAGTACAGTGCTGGAAAATGATGGACTAAATACTGGAAGAAGGGCTTAGTGGACATTCTGAAAAAGAAGATTTAGTGGTAGGGATGGACTTGTAAGAGCCCTGGTGTTTAGCCGAAGATTGTGTTCTTTGAGACTAAAGAGTGGTGCGGGGCCCGAATTAACTGCTTCCCTTATTTCAAAGTGCTGACCAACGACGTGGGAATAGGTATGAACGGTAAAAGCCTGCCTGTGAGGCTTTGAAGGACACAGGGAAGAAGATCCCTTTTTTAAGGGTTGAAGAACCCCTCCGGCCGGTTGAGGATTGTCTGGGACTATTTTTTTAGTTGTAGTGTGATTTTTTTATTTTTATTTTTTATTTTTGGTGTTGCAGAGTACACAAAATGTATCCCTTTGGGCGGCCAATTCCTGATGAGGAGCAGCCTTTTGCAGCTCCCCCGAGACGTGAGCCTGATTCCCCCTGGTTGGCCCTTTCCCGAAAGGGAAAAATTGTGGTGGTAATAATATTTTTAATTGCCCTTCTGGTGACTCTTGGAATATTGTTCTTCCTAGATAAAAATTATCCCGTTCATACATTTGCACCCACACCTACTGCTGTTCCGGAACACAATATGTTAACTGTTGAATATGGCGAAAGAATGATACGTACCAATTATAAAGATAATGTTTTTATTAAGACTTTGCATCATGCACATGCCACTACCAACATGACAGATTGCTGGGTTTGCGGGCTTTTGCCTTCTGCTGCTTATAAGAAAGATAGATTCCTTGCTCTTCCTTTGACTCCGGTAAATAGTTGTGTGGGATGGTACACCCTTATAGGTCTAGTTAAATATTTCCAACAGCCAGATTCCCTAACACCCCGACTACAAAATAGGGGGTGGACAATGACGATGCGAGTACGCCCTTTTCCTTCAGCTTCCCTTGGACGAATATACACTGACGGACGTTTTGACCAGACTTTTATAGAGACATGTGAGAAAAGGTTGGGCCGATTCTTGACACCTAATGATACTGATAGACTTAGGGATAGTTTCATGAAATTGAATGCCACTTTGTCTTATAGGCACCCCCCTAAGAATAACGGCAGCTCCAAGTCTTTGATACCCCTTGCTGTGGTGGGTCCTCCTCCGTTTTTCTGTATAGAGGGAAGGGGTCCCATCAAGGTTGGAAATAGCTCTTGTAATGTGACTGCATCAATACGTCTGCCAGTTAGCCCCTCTTTGATTGCCCCACCCAGTATATATTTTGTATGCGGTGAAAATGGATACTTATGGTTGCCAGAGGGTTGGGGTGGGGTGTGCTACCTGGCTTATCTGATTCCTCCTGTATATGTGGCCCCCTCTGATTATCACAGAACTCATCGACGATTCCCCAGTCCTCAAGAGCAGCCGCAAGAGCAGCGTAAAAGGAGGGAACTTCAAGTAGAGGACGTTGATCAGACAGATACCTCGTATCAGCAATGGACTGATTTTTCTAAGGGTCTGCTTCCTTTCTGGGGTCCTATATTCAACAGTAGAGCTATTAGACGACTTTCTAGGGTAATGGAAAAGGTGGTTCTGGTTGAGGCTGACATTACGACTAACATCTCTGTTGAGGTTCAGGCTATGAGATTATTTACGATCCAGAATAGGATGGTCCTTGACGTCATACTAGCCGATAGGGGCGGGGCCTGTCGCGTCATCGGGACATCTTGTTGCGTTTATATCCCTGACTCTGCCCCGACTGTTAACTTGGCAGTGCAAAAATTGCATAGATTAGCGACTGAACTGCACCAAGATAATGGAACATGGTCTCTCCAAGGGTGGCTCTGGGGTGCCTTTTCTTCATGGGGCTGGAAAATACTGATGGGATTGGTTGGAGTAGTGAGTGTAATTCTGTCATGCTGCCTTTGCATATATTGCCTCCCTCCATGTTGTTCAATGTGTGCTGCAAATATACGTCCGAAAAAGAAGTTGCATGGTCAATATACCACTTCTATGATTACTGAAATTCCTGCTGATGCAAGTTGGTTAATGTTTATTGCAGAAGATGTTCTCGAATGAAGTAATGTAGGCCTGCCCCTAGAATGTATGTCGGCACTACCTTTTGGCAATTAAATGAGGCTATAGTTAGCCAATGATGCTAAAAGGAGGGTCTGATAGAATTCACTTTTCGATGCTCTAATTACCCCATGATGACGTGTGAGTTAGCATCATATGACTAACTAATGCATTTACGTAAACGCACTTATGCTGAATTCATATACTCACCTATTACTTATATTCGAATGTACGTGTGACCATATTAGTTTCTTAGCTTAGCCTGTGTGCCACCATTTTGTGTAACTCTCTGTGCCTGCGGGCTCTGCTCGCTCATGCCCCTCCCGCAGGAATACAGAAATATACTAAGACAGCAGTTTTCGTTTCTCGGCTCACTGTGGCCGAAACTAACAACTCGTGTTATCTGCAATGTTCTCATACCCAGAGACGCCGAAGCCTAGCTCCCTGGCCTTGAACAGAGATAATAATGTATCCCTCGCAGGTGCAGATGCCTGCTGTATGAGAGCATTGTTCACTGGTCTGGGGCTCAGTAGTTTTCCACAAGGGGCGTACCCCATTTACTGTATTGCATTATAATGTATTGCTGTGATGCAGAGAGTCAGTCCTCTCGTTCGCACTCCTAGGAGTGAGGTCGGACAGGGCCCTCTCATATGAGTGTTGTTTGGCCTAATAAAGACTTTTGTTTTACTTCTCCACTGTCCGGCTGACTTCCTATAAGGTAATTATAGGTGAGTGCTGTAAGTCACTCCAGTGGATTTGAGCCACGCTTATCAAACCGGGTCCGTGTTTCCGACCCACGCTCTATTGCAGTTGGCTTGAACTCATGACTGTCTTCCGGTCTCACACAACCAAATAGCTGCAAGTGGCGCTTTGGGCTTTTTGGCACTATTTTCACTTAAATCTTAAAATCGCATATCTCTGTTTCTAATGATTGGATTTTTGTCCTCCTTTTGATTATGATTTATTTATTCAATCTTGCTCTATTTTTCTTGTGTTGTGTTTTCACTTTATTACTGTTTGAATTGCTGCATAAATACTTTACACATTGCCTTTGAGTTAAGCCTGACTGTTCTGTGGCAGGTTACCAGGGCATTGAGCAGAGGTTAATTTGTGGTTTGCTTGTGCTTCACCCCGACAAGGATTGTGGCTGTTGCTTGATTAGGGTTTCACCTCCTTCAACCACTAACTGAATTTCTCAATCATTGACCATTATCGCTTCTTAAAAGTATGTTTTCAGATGCCTTTAAACGTTCTTAAACAGTGCAGTAATTTACTTTGTGGTATCACAATAATTGTCAGTGAGCTACAAATGCAGCTGAGCTACAAAAAAAAGTCAGTTGCCCCAATAGCTGGACATTGTTAAACCTTTATTCAGCTCAAAATGGGCCTTCAGTGGGAAATATAAAACAATTTACGAATAAATGTGTGTCACTGGAATACCAAGGCTTTAGGAAATAATAAAATATCTCATCTATTTGATACCAAACAAGGGAGGCATTAGGTATGTCAAGTGCAGACCTTATGCCTTCTGCTGGCATCATTCCCTCTGTGGGAGGCAACAACTGTGCTGGATAAGTCACACACCCTTGATGATACATAGCTAGAACCAGCCATGGCTTAACAGCTGTTGTCAGCCCCATAGGTATCCCAAATACCAGGGCTTTACGTGGGCCAAAATGGACATTGAAATGGGTCCCTATTGAGCCCAGATTAACTATCCTTAGATTTAATGGAAAAAAACCTGATCTAATAATCCATGTCAGTGATTTACTCTCTGTTTATATTTCACGTTTTATTTAATCTTGTATTCCCTACGAGTGTAACTATTTCCAGGATAATGTGTTTATTTTTTTTTCTTTTTTTGTGGAGTATATTTTTCTTTTATAGTGCATACTTAAAAATGAGTTGCTTCTAGGTGTTTAAGCGAGCCACAATTGAGTACACTGGAGTTGAGGCTGACTGCAATGTGAGTTTTTCACAGTACCTCTTAGTGAGCCATAAAAAGGTTCAGAATACATGGTCATACAATCCTTCGCCTCTCTGCAGAGTGCAGAGGGCCTAAATAATGTTTAATTCAGTATCTCAATTTCAGAACTGAAGCATTTTCAGTATTCGTTATTTACCAGAATGTCATTGTTATTACTTGTTTATCTTAAATAATTACCAAACATTGACAAAGCCAACAGTCCTGGCTGGTTTTAGGTGCACATCAGTCGTTACGTGATAAATCCGGATGCAATAACAGAAAGGTCAGAGAGGCCCCAAAGTACAGGTCGGGTGGCACACTAGAGGAATCACAGGAATTTTGTTTACCTGTATAAACCACATTATTATTACATAGGCCACACCCCTTTTAGAGAGACCCTCCACATTTTTCATCCCACTTAAAGCCCTGCTGAACACACTCAGAGCAGAGCCTCTGGCAGCACTTTGGTGACTATGATCCAAATGTGGGCGTTCAGTCCTTCACATATGTCACCGGCTTGCACTATTATACATGCCCTGTCCTGCTTTCCTATTGAGAGGGCACAGTTTCTGGATTCTGCAAGCACTCAATCAATCAATCAATCAATCAGTGACACTTGTACAGCGCGCTACATACCCGTAGGGTCTCAAGGCGCTTGGGGGGGGGGGGGGGTGCCGCTACTGCTCGAACAGCCAGGTCTTCAGCTTCTTCCTGAAGGAGAGGTGGTCTTGGGTCAGGCGCAGGTCGGACGGGAGGGAGTTCCAGGTCTTGGCGGCCAGGTAGGAGAAGGACCTTCCTCCTGTAGTCGCTCTTCGGATGCGGGGGACGGTGGCGAGGGCGTGGTTGGCTGATCGGAGGTGGCGTTTGGGAGCGTAGAAGTTGACTCGGCTGTTGAGGTAGCTCGGCCCTTGGTCGTGTAGGGCTTTGTGTGCGTGGGTGAGGAGGCGGAAGGTGATTCTCTTGTTGATGGGGAGCCAGTGAAGGTCTCTCAGATGGCACTGGACGTCTTGCATCAGGTTCCAGCAATGCCTAATCTTTCTTTCCTACCACCCTCAGTCCCATGCCTTGCACTGTCCGGTTGCCAATGATACAGGATGACTCAAGGGTCACTCATATTAAAATACTCAGAAACATTGCTCCTGTGGTTTCCCTCCTCATCAGCACTCATCCCGCAAACTGAATGTGTCTACTTTCCCCTGCATCACTCTAAAATAGTCTCCTTCCGCCAAAACCCTTGGGTCCTCTTCATTCCAACCTTGATTCTGCATAACCAGCAATGCAACCACAGCATGATGCACATTACTGAACATATACATGATATGCGCTCTCATCCCCCCGCTTCATACCATCACCAAGGTGTCTGCCTCTACTATATGTACAGGGGCATAATGCAGTGCTTAATTTGAGCTGGTGGTGTCCGGTGCTCGGCACCACCATGTATTTGTGAACACCAGAGCTTGTGACAGTCCGCCACAAGGTGGCGCTGTCTAGCAACAACAGTTAATCATTAATTCAATATACATTAAAAAATGACTATTACCTACTGCCCAAGCCATCCTAAATGCTTTTAGGGCCTGAAATAATCTGATTTGTCACACTTGTAGGAGTGCGGTGCTTGTAGTTGTGCTGTTACTGTAATTGGCAGCACGGCAGGAGCAGTGTGTGGTGCAACTGCAGTTGCTTCCTGACGAGAGCCCCGGCACTTATGTTTGTTTACAAATTAAGCACTGGGGCCATGTCCTTGCTGCTGGACCTGGTAGTCAGTGCAGTGAATGGCATGATGCCTACAACCTCTTTAACATGCCACCCCTCTACACACCGGTCAAAACCTAAGATCTGTGAACATAATAATCTAGTCCCAACCAAGTCACTCTGTGCCACTTCTGAGTTCGGGCCTTTTTACGTATTAGTTTCCCTGCACGGTTAACCTCATTCCACCAGGCATGCGGACTACCCCTTCTCTTCAGGAGTTTAAAACTGCATTGGAAGACCATCTATTGCAACTTGGAAAACAAGGCATTTCAGATCAAAATGTAAAAAATATACAAAACAAAAAGATTGGGCTGAAAAGGTGGAGATACGTTTCTAGCACATTTCGAGAAAGATGTGAGCAAATAACTATGGGTCATATGTATGAAGCAAATTCGCATTCGCAAAGGCCGAAATTCGCAGAATTTCGGCCTTTGCGAATGGGAATTAGCAAAATGATATGTATGAAGTAAAATCTGATCCAAAATAAGGAATCGCAAAATTTGCGATTCCTTATTTTGCAATTGCATTTAAGGAATCGCAAATTTTGCGATTCCTTAAATCCAATGTATGAAGCCAAAAAAAATGTCAAAATGCCCTTAAGGAATTGCAAATTACCACTAAATTCTACTTGGTGGTAAGTTGCGATTTCCTTGAAAAATGCACATTTCAGCATTTTTCAAAGTGCCATGTGACGCACATACATGCCCTTAGGGCATGTATGTGCGCACCATGTGCACCCATGCATATTTCAAGGGTGCAACAGGGAGTCCTTTGGACACCCCTGCACCCTTGAAATTATTCTCAATTTGCGATTTTCAGATTGAGAATAGCAAAATTGAGAATACCTTCCCATTCATTCCTATGGGCCTCCTGGCCCATAGGAATGAATGGGAAAGTATTCCTTAATTGCGATTCGCAATTTGCTAATTGCAATTAAGGAATACTAAGAATTCGCAAAAAAAGCGAATTTGTACATACATACCAATTTGCGATTTTGAAATAGCGATTTCTTAAAAATCGCTATTTCAGAATCGTAAATCGGTACCTTCATACATATGGCCCTATATATAGTTAAATGCAAATTCGCCCCAATGACCTTTGACCCCCAAAGACATTACACGAAGTGACATTATACGCCTTGTGAACCCATGAGCATCACAGGAAGTTACATCACATGGTCTTTGATTGCAAAAATGGGTCTGTGTGTCAATTTGATAGCGATACATCTTTAACCCGTTGAATGCTGATGACGGAACCGCTCCGTCATCAGCTACGGGTGACCTGTGCTGATGACGGAGCGGTTCCGTCATGGCCCGCTCGGCGCGCCTGCGCGGCGTGAATTTCGCGCTTGCGCTGACATTCTATTGAGCGGGGCGGGCCATGACGGAACCGCTCCGTCACAAGCACAGGTCAACCGACGCTGGTGACGGAGCGGTTCCGTCACCAGCATGCGGCCGCCGCGCGGCCGCCCCGCCCCCTTAGCACTGCGGCGGAATAGCCGCCGCAGTGAAGGGGTTAATGTAGACCCATGGCTGAAGCATAATCATTGACTGTTACATAGCAGAATCAGTCAGCATCAGTAAAATCAAAGGCTAGTTATGTGGGTTACCAAATAAAGTTCGTATTTGCTACCCAAACTACCCCTACAAAACAATGCCTACATTTCTCCATTTTCGGAGTGTGCAGACGCACAGTGTCTTTATAATGTTGTACACTGGGCATAGGTTTTGCTTTTCTTGAAGTTATAAAGTTTGCAAACTTAATGCAACTTTAAATAAGGGTGATTTTTCTCACAACAAAGTTTCTGCACGAATAGTTACCTGCAAAAAGATGTTTTTGATGCAGAATTCTCTAAAGAGTGTGATTATGCAGAGGTTTCTACCGGGAATTCTAAACATAGCAGAATGCTTCAACTGCTTTTTAAAAACTCTAACAAAAACTCTTCACGAAATTGGTGGAATTTAAGTATTATAATTGTGCACACCTGTCCATTTATTTTATATTACTTTCTGTTACCACAGATGTATTGCAATTGAAATAGCTTCTGGGCGCTCAACTTCTCAGAACCTTCCATTATATAAAGGCTCACATGAGACTGTGTAGAAATCTTTTGAGATTTGGAACTGGAGGCTTAGAAAACTAGACGAGACCTTAACTCTAGTGCAAAACAGTTATAAATTATATAAGTGTGGCACCTTGTTTTATGTGATTTATTTTGAGATATTTCTTCCTGTATTTATCTATATTTATTATTTGCTCATTTTATATGTATTTATCCATACATATTTTGGGTTTTCAGAAAATAATAAGCTGCAATTACAATATTTCTGCATTTATTTATTTTATAAATGCACACTCGTGCTTGAATGGCTCATGAGTTTAAGGCTACAGGTACCCATATTTGACACATCAATGCACTCATATGAAAATATGATGCTCCATTAGAAAACCTGCTCTCCCCTTTTTTACCTCCCCTGCCTGTCAATCTGCGCAGCCATTGGCCTGGCAGCATTGATTGACAGCATTGAGGATCACTCCAAAACAAAACATATTTTCTGGTTTCATCCATATTTAATAATAGATACAAAAAAGCAATTTATGTCTGTATTTATATGTAAAAACAGAAAACTGGAAGCCTTAATTATGAGTCTCTCATAAGGAAAATGACAGGAGTCCGCCTTACCTGTCCTCCAGACAAGCGAAGACGCTCATATACCGTTAATGGAATCACTTAGGGACATATTGTCCTGGAAGTAAACAAGTGCCGTGCTTTGAATGAATGTATGCACAAGAGTCATCACCAGGAAATTATTTCTTGCCTGGAGGCTCCTGGCAGAATGGAGATTAATATATGCAGTTGTGCTGCATGTTCTGCAGTGTTGTATATGACAAAGGGCCTCATTCAGTGTTTGGCTGATGGGAGGCTCTGTCACAAATGTGATGGATGTTCCATCTGTCATATTATAAGTGCATTATAGCCTATGGCACTTGTCCTATGGCGAAAGGGTATTCTCTTTGTTGTGACAGAGTATCCTGTCTGCCAAACTCTAGAATAGGCCCAATGTCTGCAAAGGCAACAGAGGCAACTGAGCCGGTTCAAAGAGTTTGTTTATTATTTTGGGATCATTGGAAAGTTTCTTAAAAATAGGGTCAGCACAATGGAGAATCTTGGTGCACTTCAGCAACTGTGCCCTGTCCCGTGCTATACGAGTACTTTGCCCGTTCACTGCCCTATCTGACTGCGCTCTACGTCAGCTCCTCCCATGTAGTGCATTTTGTAAAGCGCACACCTGCCCCAACAGGGCGTCCCGGCGCTGTATAACGCTGTGGAACCCTTCCTGGCTCTCCCTATGAGATGCCCCTCCTAGGCACCCCCAGGGTGAAGCCAGGCATCCCAGTGTTGTAGGGTCCATTGTGGAGATTAAGAAAGCTATTGCCCAGAGTTGCAGCGTGGGACCCATGATTAGAGTAGGCGCCGAGGCGAGAATTATCGAGTCCGCGGACATTGAGCCCAAGACCCTGCCGCGTCGGGACTTGTACCCTGGTCCCGGGCCTGATCTCTGCTTCAGAGTCTTCCGCTCTAACCAGCGAGCCACACTTCTCCCATGGTCTGTCTCCCACTGCCAGCCTCCTCTGTACTCACGGAAAACTTTCTTTACAATTTCCTGCTTGAGGATGGCCTTCACATCTGACATCTCTGAGCGGGAAATGGTCACAGGGAGAAGAGCCAGTATTTTTTTATTACTGTGTCTTCTGTATTCTGGTGAAATTAAGAAAGTTCACCAGGTTACATGAAAACTGTGATTACCTGGTTTTGCCCCATTATGTGGGTGTAAAGTTAAATATGGCCACTTCTGCCCAAAAGTGCTATACGCCGAAAGGTCCACACTCTGGTCCACGCCCCTTCTATACTCTCCTTTGACCCGATCTCATGATCTTAAAAGGAGCTCTGAAAATCCATATGCTCTCCTCTACCTCAACCCCAGTGACTTCAGGCCCCTACCTTATCGCCCCCCCCCATGACCTTGGCAGAATTCCTTTTCCCTCACCTCTCTCTCATCCACCTTTGTATGAGAAGGCCTCTGGGAACTGAGGCACTCTTACAGATGAAAGTAAGAAAAGTAAATAAGCTATCAAGTTATAGCAGAAATTTCAACCATATTTGCACAGCAATGTAATATATTGTAAAACAAGGAGACAGGAACCTGGAATGGCCATATGCAGGATATACAAAAAAATGCTTGAAAGCAAGAAATGCAAAAAAGAAAAACTGAGCAAACCATGTATCAAGCCATCATTCAATTGGAAATGGAGCTTGGAAACCGATTGACGATTCTTCGTCAGCCATTCGTATGGGCCATCACAATTCCCAAAACTATTGGCCAGTGGACAAGGTTCCCACCAATTCTTAGCAAGGTATTTTGAGGCATATTTACAAAGGGATATCGCCACCAGATCATCACTTTTACAGTGATGGCATGGCAGAGGATGTAGAAATGGTTTGGAGGAGGTAGAGGGCAGGGGCATAGCCAAAGACTGAGACATCAGGGTGGCTGGCACTCAGGTTGCAATGTAAGGGCAGCAGGTAAAGGGACAATATAGGGTGGCAAGAAAGGGGTGCTCACTAGCCAGTTCTATCACAGAATATTGTACACAGAAATATCACCTGTCATAAATATTGTGCCCCAAAGATTTTTTGCATTAATATCTTCCCACTAGGTGTAGATTTTTTTCCAGTGGAACAATATTTTTTGGGGTGGGTCGTGAAAGTCCAATCAATAAGTAAAGATGCCTTTAAATTCTGTATTTATCTTGACACATTTTCTGCACTTCAATGACAGTGGTCAAATGTCAGGGTAAACACAAGAGGGCCCCTGAAAACTGATACTAGCAGAAGACAACACTGGGGAAAAGAAAAATGCATAAAAAGAAACCAGACTGCTCTGTTTCTTTTAAACAGTGTAACTCAATGAATAATCAATATCATGAAGCAGACCTATTCAAAACATTTAGTGTATATTCATTTTTGAGGTACAGTACTCTCGTTTTTTTATATCTCAGAGTCCCAACTATCACGATCCACACAAAACACCAAACTCATACATTAAACCAGTTACGGACAATCATTCAAGAAAAAATTCATCCAATCCACACATTAAAAATATTGTTCAGAATCCACAATGACATCATTATATTGACCTATACGTCCGTTGATATATTCGACAGAAGTAATCTCCATTAATATCATTCAGTATGCATCGTATACATGTACCAATGTCATCAACATTAATTTGTAAACAGTCATAGAGAGAAATCAGAATTGTGCTGAAGCCCATTTCGGCAAAAAGAATCTTAGGCTGATTTAGCCACCTCCATAAGGGCGCTGGATGTAGTATTTAAGTGGTGGCAGTGGCCATCCAACGAAAAGGCAACAACCTGATTCTCCAGATTCCTGTACTCCAGCCTCCAGTCCATACCCAGAGATGGGAATAAGGCCTTTCCTAGATGGAATTCCAAATGAGTAGGGAAAATTAATGGATTCAAAGTCAGCAAAGGAAATTTCTTAGCTTCATTTTGATGGCATCTAAGTTCCTAAAGCGCTACAGCAGTCCTTGTAAGTCTGAAGTCGCGGGCATCCAGTGACCCGTCCTGATATTCTTGCCTTTTCGTTGCATGGCATCTGCCACCACTTAAATCTTATATCCAGCGCCCTGATGAAGGTGGCTAAATCAATCTGAGCTTCTTTTCAGCGAAACGCGTGTCGGCACAATTCTGATTTCTCTATATGGCTGTTTACAATTTAATGTTGATGACATTGATAAATGTATAGGATGCATACTGATTGACATTAATGGAGATACTTCTGTGGAATATTTCAACGGATGTAGAGGTCAATAAAATGATTGTGGATTATGAACCATGTTTTTGATGTGTGGATTGGATAACTTTTTCTTGAATTATTGTGTGTGACTGGTTTAACGTAGGAGTTTGGGGTGCAGTATGGATCATGATGGTAGGGCGTCCGAGATATATAAAAACGAAAGTACTGTACTACAAAAATGAATATGCACTAAATAATAAAATATGTCTTGAATAGGTCGGCTTCATGATAAAGATTGTTTATTGAGTTATACTGTTTAAAAGAAATGGAGAAGTCTGGTTCCTTTAAAGCAAATGTCAGGCTATGTCTTTTGACAAACTGCTGCTTATTTTCTTTTTTATAATATTTTATCAGAGACAATAATCCAAACAAGAGCATTTGAAGAAAACAACAATTTGGCAGGTGAAAAGAGAATGTACAAAGGCAAAAGAAAAGGGGAAAGCTGTACAGAGGGTAGTATGACCGAAAGAAGCATAATAGAGAAAGAGTCATGGGATTACCATCAAAGAAAGAAATGATTGTTTTGACCGGCCAGAGTCTACCCCATCCAGATCCTTACTGGATCCCACTTCTTTCTGAAATTCTTTCTGCAGGCATCATTATCTCACAGAGACATTTCCCAAAAACATATATTCAGAAATTCATGCCACCGCACTCTGGGACTTGGAGCCGCACATGCGAGCCAACAAGTCTGGGTAGAGAAATAGAGAAAAAATCTAGCCTGCAACATTTTGAGGAATAGCAGGTGAATGTCCCAGCATGATTATTTTTGGGTCCCAGGTGAACACCGCCTGTGGAATACCATTAATTTTCCAAAAGACAAACGACCAGTAGTTGCAAACGGCTGGGCGAGCCCAAAGACTGGAACTGCATTGGTCCCACCTGCCCCACATCGAATGCACTGATCATCTCCTTGAAGTTCTATCAATGACAACTGGCAAAGCGTACAATAAAAATCATTAATACATTTAATGTGGTGGAGTTTAATGCGCAAGACGTTGAGAATGGTCTGCTGCCAGAGAATCACTGAGCCTCATGTCAGTCACCGTACGACAAAGCCAAGGTGCCCGCTCCATTCAGCTGCCCCTCGCTAGGAGAGCTCAGCTCGATGATCCAATCCCAACGACACAATTAACTTATAGGCCAGACTAATGATCCCTTTCTCAAGAGCTCTCATTAAGAAATCTAATATTGTAGTTTGAGAGCAGCCAATCTCACTTGACTTACACCATTAATGAAGTGTCGAATTTGCAGATACCTAAAAAATCCAATACGAGAAAAGGGAAACCGCGGCTACATAAACTCAAAAGAAAGAAACACATCCCCTTCCAACATTTGTTGCAGAGTATAGAGTTTGGCCGCTTCCCAGGACTTCCGAAAACCATGATGATATAGAGAGGTAAGTTAGGAATAAATCCTAAAAACGTATATCAGTTAAACAAACTGATGTCTGAAAAAACTTTTTTGATAGAACTTCAAATTAGGTGAAACCACTTTAGAACCTTGAACCGGGTTCACTTATATTTTTTTAACAGTGGAGTTTGGTGTTTACAAACTCCTCTCACTTTGCAGTCAGAAACAGAAAAGTAAAGTGAATTTTGTGACAATCTTGCAGGGATACAGGGTGTGTGAAAGGAAAGGCTGTGAGATGTCATGTTTTGTAACACACAATAAAATGTAAATACCTGTAAATGAACTGGACATATTTGGCAGTTAGGAAAGCAAGAATTAAGCACATTTTTTTATAATTCTGAAGTGAGATGGAAACAAAGATTTTAATAGGATCAAAACAAATCAAGACACTTTACTTGGTGATGCATAAATAAAAGATATTCACTGAAACCCGATTTCCCCATGTTATCATTTGGGAACTAAAAGTATGACAAATTAATATATTTGAGTCAGAAACGAATGTTTACTGTGGCACCAAAAAATGTTTCCTGTTTTTCAGATTCAGGAAAAAATTTTGTTTGAAAATGGAGCGTATGCAATATTAAAAGCATTGCAAAAATCGCGATTTTCACGTGAAAGCACAATAGCATGAAACTTTGTGACCTTTGCAAATGTTTCATAATTTTTAAGAGAAATCCTCAAAGGCTGCAAGAGAACACTTCACACACCTCTCCTTACATCACAAAAGAGTTCTTGTTGATACTTACACAAAACAACTATCTTGCAATGGCTCCATATTAATCCCCTCCATCTGCCCGTCAAACTGTTTGAGCTATTGTTTTCATTCTATTTATTACATCTTTTTTTACAGTACCATTTTTTACATGATTTTTGCTCAATTTGAGAGATTTAAAAAAGTTTCTCTATTCTTTTTCCACAAATATTCAGGTCGTTCTTTGTTCAGTTATTAAAAAATGCAAGTAAATTCAGAGACAAATATATTTTTCGAGATATACCAGTCTTCTGTAGTGCATGGTCATTCTGTGTGAGAAGCGTTTAAAGACTCGATGCACGTTTCTTTAATTTGTATTCTTAATTATGGAAATAAGAAGCTGTTATCGCCTGTTGTGACCGATAACACATCGTGACATGCAGCTGTTCCGCGAGGCGAGCTGTTCTTGTGGCTCATGTCGTGAGGCGGCCTTGAGAGAGATGTAGAGAGACTCTGCTGTCATGTGCCCACCCTGCCTGGCACCGGAGAGCAGAGATTCAGTGACTGCCCTCGGGTCCTGACAGCTCCCTGTGTCAGATGACACTCTCTGTACATCTGCTCATCCGCTTCAATGCGCTTCAGATCCGGTCACTGGAAACATCAGGAAGCCATCTCAATGTCAAGGACCCAGCTTCACAACAATACTTTTTTAAAAAACTTTTCTTTGACCTTTTTTCTGACCTCTGCTGTGATTCAGGCCTGTGCAGTGCAAACAGAAGCCCATGTGTGTATGCCACGTTTACCCTGAACTTGTAATGAACTGTGCAAGTCACCTGAGCAGGCAAGCCCTGGTTAAGTGTGACATTATTTTTAAGGTTTAGCACAGCCAGGAAATTGTGTTATGAACAAATACACAAAGTCACCCACTTTAAATAGCAGCTTATTTGTGCCAGCTGCCTTCAGCCATTTGTCGTTTGAAATGTCCTTCACAGTTTGGGCCAGCATTTTTACATTTTGTGCATTTAAATTTTGTGTTGATGGTACCAGGGGTAGCTGGTAGCTTTAGAAAGTGGTGGGCAAGCGAATTGGCCCACCGCTTCCCAAAAAACCTAAATTAAATAACCTCTTCCTCGAGTCAAAAACAACCAACCCTTCCATCCAAAACACAAATAAAAACAACTCCTCCATCCAAAACCCCTACAAAAAGCATAACCACTAGCGTAATTATTACACCTACATTCATTACACATTTATAATAAATACATTAAATTAAATTTAAGTTACCTACGGGCTCTACGCCCTCCTCAGCGTTCCTCTGCAGTCTGATGTACGAAGGATGATTCCCTAACCAATCCAGAGGCTGCTCTTGTGCTGCTACCCAGCATGAGAAAAGTGACTGGATTGGATAGAGCGGGCTGGCTGGACGCTCCTTCAGGCCCGCAGACCTGTGCTTGTTCTCCACCCACCTGACAGCTGGGTGAAGAGCTTCAAAGTGCGCATGTCACATTGGCCGGAGCAAGATAGCCAGCCAAAGTCATATCCATACTTTGGAGCGTCCAGTCAAGCCACTTCTCCAGTCCTCTGCTGCCAATCGGCAGCCGAGGACACCCCCCCCCCCCCCCCCCATTTCTCCTGACTCAGGGGCAGGCTGCAACTCTCCACAGTGAAAATAAATGGCACTGAAATAATTTCATTGCCTTTATATTTTTCACGTTTAGCGCAGCGTGTGGGGGGCGACGTCCCCCGCCCTAATGAAGAAACCATCCATGTATGATACATAAACAAATAAGTCCATCCCCTGCACTGCAGCCATTCACCCACCCTTGTATAGAAAGAGCATCAGCTGTCACAGAGAGGGATATCAGGGGGGAGGAGTAGCCACAGATCACCACCTCGCAGCCAGATCACTGGAACCTGGGCACCAGCAGCTCAGACCTCGGCTCGAGCCTGTGCCGGGACTTGACCACCAGCAGGTGACCTGTTTGCAGGACACTCCCGCGCCGCACCGCCACCAGCTGTAGCGTGTGCTACTCCCTCCCGTTGTCGCCCTCAGCCTCGCTGAGCCTGCCCAGTGGACCCCGCCCTCCCCGCTGCATCTCCCGTCCTTTGTCGCCTTGCTGCTGTCCGTTGAGTGCTGTACTTGTGTGCCCCGTCCTTGGTTCATTGTTTTACTGTGTGACTGCTAATCTATTTTTTCTCTCCCCCTGCGCCGAACACCTCGCTCTGCCCCTGTGACCCCCGCCCCGCTCCCTGCTTCCCACCGCCGTGCTCACGGCCACGCCCCCTTTGCCTTCTGTGCCCTCCCCGCTCCCGCCTCCCAGCTGCTCCGCCCTCCCTCCCACTTGGCCATATATGGCGACCGCGCGGCGCAGGTGAGCGTGACCTGTTTGCAGGACACTCCCACGCCGCACGGCCACCAGCTGTAGCGTGTGCTACTCCCTCCCGCTGCCGCCCTCAGCCTCGCTGAGCCTGCCCCGTGGACCCCGCCCCCCGCTGCATCTCCCGTCCTTTGTCGCCTTGCGGCCGTTTTCCTGTCTGTTGAGTGCTGTACTTGTGTGCCCCGTCCTTGGTTCATTGTTTTACTGTGTGACTGCTAATCTATTTTTTCTCTCCCCCTGCGCCGATTACCTCGCCCTGCCCCTGTGACCCCTGCCCCGCTCCCTGCTTCCCGCCGCCGTGCTCATAGCCACGCCCCCTTTGCCTTCTGTGCCCTCCCCGCTTCCGCCTCCCAGCTGCTCGGCCCTCACTCCCACTTCGCCATATATGGCGGCCGCGCGAACGCTCAGCGGGCGCGTCGATTGAGCGCCGAAGGTGCGCCAAAAGTAAGCCCGTCTGCGCCCATCCGCGCCTGGCCCGCACCCAGCGCCCGGACCCCTGTCTCCCACAGTCACCAGCCCTCCCGCTGGAGCTACGCCGCCACCGAACTCAACGCACTCAACGCCGGCCGATTCCCGGGTTGCTACCGAGCCACCCCGAGACGCACCCACGGACCCTTCTGTGCAACTCCTGCAAGTTCACCTGCATCCGGAACTGCACCACTCCAGCAGTGCCCAAGACCTCGAAGAGCAACAGCAGCAGCCACCTGCAGTGCATCCTGCTCAACACCCGCTCCGTCCACAGACACGCCGTCGAGCTCTGGAACCTGCTCGGCACCACAACCCCAGACGTCGCCTTCCTCATGGAAACCGGGATGAACGCCTCCTCAGCGCCCGACATCGCCATCGACATCCCGGACGGCTACAAGATCATCCGGAGGGACTGCGTCAACCAGACAGGAGGAGGCATCGCCATCATCCACAGGAACTCCATCCGCATCACGACCAACACCGACGACACCCTCGCACCCGCCGAGCACCTGACTTCCAGATCCACATCAACCCCAAGACCACCCTCAGAGGCACCCTCATCTACAGACCCCCGGGACCACGCACACAATTCAGCGAGGACATCGCCGACTTGATCAGCCCGCATGCCCTCCCCTCCGCTGACTACATCCTCCTCGGGGACCTCAAATTCCACCTGGAGAACAACAACGACCGCAACACCAACCTCGTTAACTCAAGCAACTGGTGACCACCCCCACCCACTACGCCGGACACACACTCGACCCCGTCTTTTCATCCAGCAAGGACATCGCCTTCAGCCATGCCACCGGACTCCACTGGACGGACCACAGCTGCGTCCACTTCAGCTTCAAAAGGACCACGATCCACCACCAACAGCAACAGGTTGCACGCAGAAGCTGGAACAAGATCACAGCCGACCAGCTCGCGACTTCCCTGAGCAAGAACCCACCCACCAGCGCAACGAGCCCCAGCCAAGCGGCCACCAACCTCACGAAGTGGATCAGCGACTGTGCAGACGACCTCGCCCCTCTGAGGACCCCGCCTAGCAGACCCGGCAGCAAGAAAGCCCCATGGTTCACCGACGAACTCAAGAGCTCCAAGAAGGACTGCAGAGCCCTTGAGAAAGCCTGGCGAAGAGACCCTACACCGGATAACATGACTGCCCTCAAGCTCGCCACCCGAAAACACCACCAACTGATCCACACCACCAAGAAAACTGCATTCAAGGAACGACTGGACAACAACGCACACAACAGCAAGGAACTCTTCAACATCGTTAAAGAGCTCTCCAACCCCAACGCCGGAAACAACAACATCACCCCTTCGCAAGACCTCTGCAACTCCCTCGCCTCCTACTTTCACAACAAGATCGCAGACATACACAACAGCTTCAGCACTCAACCGCCACACGCCACGACCGAACCGCCGCCCCCCACCACCACCCTCCGCGCCTGGACCCCGATCAGCAACGAAGACATCATCCGCACGATGAACTCCATCCACTCCGGATCTCCGACCGACCCTTGCCCTCACCACGTCTTCAACAAGGCCGACGCTGTCATCGCACCCCACCTGCGGGACATCATCAACACCTCCTTCAACACCGCTACCTTCCCGGAGAGCTGGAAGCACGCCGAACTCAGCGCCCTACTAAAGAAGCCATCAGCCGACCCCACCGACCTCAAGAACTACCGACCCATCTCGCTGCTCCCGTTTCCCGCAAAAGTCATCGAGAAGACCGTCAACAAGCAGCTGGCCGCCTTCCTCGAGACGAACAGATCCCTCGACCTCTCGCAGTCTGGCTTCCGGGCCAACCACAGCACCGAGACCGCCCTGAACGCAGCAACCGATGACATCCGAGCCCTGCTCGACAACGGAGAAACAGCGGCCCTCTTCCTCCTAGACCTCTCCGCGCCGGCTTTCGACACTGTCTGCCACCGTACCCTAGTACAGCGCCTCAGCAACGTCGGAATCCACGAGAAGGCACTGGAGTGGATCATCTCCTTCCTCGCCGGAAGGACACAGAGAGTCCGCCTCCCCCCGTTCAGATCAGAAGCCACCAAAGTCATCTGCGGCGTTCCTCAAGGCTCCTCGCTCAGCCCAACCCTCTTCAACGTCTACATGAGTCCCCTCGCAGCCATCGCACGCCAGCACAACCTCAACATCATCTCCTATGCCGACGACACCCAGCTGATCCTTTACCTCACCAACGACCCCGCCACCGCCAGAGCCAACCTACACGAAGGGATGAAAGAGGTAGCCGAATGGATGAAGAACAGCCGCCTGAAACTGAACCCGGACAAGACCGAAGTCCTCATCCTGGGATCCTCACCCTCCGCCTGGGACGACTCATGGTGGCCCCCCGCCCTAGGCAGCGCACCCAAACCAACAGACCATGCACGCAACCTGGGATTCATCCTGGACTCCTCACTCTCCATGACCAGACAAATTCAACGCCGTCTCCTCGTCGTGCTTCAACATCCTACGCATGTTACGCAAGATCTTCCGGTGGATCCCCACCGAGACCAGAAAGACGGTCACCCAGGCCCTCGTCACCAGCCGACTGGACTACGGCAACTCCCTCTACGCCGGAACCACCACCAAACTCCAGAAGAGACTCCAGCGGATCCAGAACGCCTGAGCACGACTCATCCTGGACATCCCCCGTCGCAACCACATCTCCGGACACCTGAGAGACCTGCACTGGATCCCGGTCAACAAGAGAATCACCTTCCATCTCCTCACCCACGCACACAAAGCCCTGCACAACCAAGGCCCAGGATACCTCAACAGCCGCCTAAACTTCTATGCTCCCAAACGCCAGCTTCGATCGACCGGCCACGCCCTCGTCGCCGTCCCCCGCATCCGAAGAGCCACCACAGGGGGAAGGTCCTTCTCCTACCTCACCGCCAAGACTTGGAACTCCCTCCCGACCCCCCTCCGCCTGACCCAGGACCACCTCGCCTTCAGGAAGCAGCTCAAGACCGGGCTGTTCGAGCAGTAGCGGACCCCCCCTCCCCTAGCGCCTTGAGACCCTCCGGGTGAGTAGTGCGCTATACAAATGTTTTGATTGATTGATTGATTGAGCAGCTCAAGCATGTTCCTCAGAGCTCGTCCATGCTTACTCCTGGACCCGTGGCTCCCTGCGCACCACTGCACGTACTGCATATGGGTACCCGATACCAGACCCCAGAGAGGACGGGGGCAGTGGGATCCCTATCCTTTTGCTTGCGGGCAACCCCCAAACTGTCTTGACACTCTGTGCTGGAGGCTGAATGTCTGCAGGTGATCTTGCTGAGCCATGATCCTCTTCAAGCTGCTCATGGGATCTTTCTTGCCTTATATGTGGTCGGTGACTGGAGGACTGGAAGAGCCGATTTAATCTACTTCAGTTCCTTGGTTGCGCTTATTGAGCTCTTGTGGATTGATTTAGAGTAAATTGGCAGATGTGGGACATCTGCCTAAAATTGGCAAACGTCCCCCTACCCTATTTAAATTGTTGACTTGGTGTGAGTAACTGTCCCGGCTCTGTCTCCCTACACCCTACACCTCTAAATAGGGCGGAGAGGACATCCTCCAGTTTTTGCCGGATGTCCCACATGGAATGGGCCTGAATCAGTCTGTTGCATGGCCTCTTAGAATGGGTTGTCCTGTCTTTAGAGAGAGGGAGTCACTCTTCCGCTCAGTGGCTAATGCAGACCATGGTTGCTTGGACACGCCCCCCTTTGGCTGTAAGAATGTGATCACCACTCGGATCCTGTCGCTAACTCTTTCCTTCCATGCTTACGAAGGCAAGATGGCCGAAGTCATCCCGTCAAGCACCTGCGCCCTCATTTCTTAATGTGAGCCAGTGGTAGGGTCCAGGACTCTGCAAGGCGGTGAAAAAGGCACCCACCCTGAATATAAAAATAACAGCGATTTTGTGGGCATGGTGCACAGAATATGCCAGTCCGCGACTCTATAGGCTACTCACACTGCAGGAGTCAGGGCCATTTCACCCCAAAGAAGTTTGGTGGAGTTGAAAGGGCTGCATAGAGAATCAGCACATTGCCCAATTGCTGTTTGACTTTAAGTTTGACTTTAAGTTAGCCAGGCTGTGATTGGCCAATGTGTTGCTGGTCTGCGGCAGCTGATGTCAGATAGCTGTGGAACTCTGAGAACAGGCTGCATCCTATTATGTATTGGGCTCTGTCTTTTTTCTTAATTTCTCCACTGTGACCCACATACTGACTAACCTCTATTGCCCCACTGGTGTCCTCCCCATCAAGAGCTCTTCCAGCCCTACCAACATTCCCAGTTTCATGTGTGACTCGCTGCTCCAGTCCAGGTATTTTACATTCTATGACTTCGAATCTTGTTTTTCCAGGGGTCGAAGGGGGCGGGATCGTGGCATGACATTCCCATACTTTTTGTGAAAAGATAACCGTCCCAGGATAGTTAATTCTGATATTATAAATTCTTCAGCTGAAGTGTCATTCAGGGAGTCTCCTGTGCTGTGAAACCGAAGGCTAGCAGACAGCTAAACAAGCATGCTTGCCAGGGTGCCTGCTTGCCTGAAAGAAATACAAATGCCGCAACTGATTAATATGCAAATGTAAAGGGTGCTTGAGAGCTGGTACTGGCTTTTATAGATGGAATCGCTTGAAGCTTTGTGATGACAAAGATTTATTATTTTTGAGTGGGAGTGCAAGGGAGTTACCAACTGAGCTGTGAATTGCGTACTTTTAAGGATTTAAGAGACAGTTATATAAAAAAACTAATTGCATCATGTGTTGTCTGGATAGTACTAAAATCTATATTTTGGAAGCACCATTTTATCTTAAAAATGTTTGTTCATTTTTTTAGCAGTCTATCTTATAATGTGTGCAATGCAAGTTCAAAATAATAATTTATGTATTCACAGTGCTTTCTGTCACAGGCTGGGACCTCGTAGCACAAAAAATACACAAGTCACTGTTGTCCACTGCACTAACCAAGATTCAATTATGAGTCTCCCTGGTTACTAACTTACCTCTCCAGTGCATTAACTAAAACAAGGTTAAGCATGCAAAAACAGAACAATCTATTCATTAGTGCAGCGAAGCTCAATCTTGAACGCTAAACAATTGAGACAGTGTTCTGCTGAGGCCGACAGTACAGGATAGAAGTTTGCTTTCGATCAGAGTACAAAATGGCGGCTGAATACAGATTGGTGCCACAAATGCTAACTTAACTCGCGCAATGCTAGAAGGAGTCGGCTAGATATACTTCCAGTCCAGCAGCAGTGCATTTGACACTGATTAACTTAATTAAATTAAGGTGCATATTATTTTATATGTATCTACCTGAAGGTGAAAGACCAAAACAACTTACAGAATATTATTTTTTTTAGCTACACCTTAGACCCCTACCCTATGCCCACTGACCCTCCCCACACCCCACTGCAAGTAGCAACACAATTCCTATTCATTTTTCTAAAACACTTGAACCGCTGTGTTTACCCCATAATAAAACCAGGACTACAAGACACAGAATGCAAAGCAAAAACCTGGACTGGAGCAGCTAGTGATCTGCATAATAACAAGTTTGTTGTAAGAGTGGACTGACAAGGCCTTTGTACACGAATCAGAGAACACAATTCAATTTCCGGTTGAATGACATGGAAGGGATCAATTGTGTGGCCCCTCAAACTAATCCCACTGGAGGCCTGCAGCATCCATGACAAACAATTATAAAGGTCAGAGGAACAATACAAAGCTACCTGAACCTTAATGAAAGATGCAGAAGCCATCATGAATAGAAAACACTGAAACATGTCAACAGCGTTAGGGAACCAGCGTTGCGTCTGTTTGTATAGAAATGTGTCTCTGTTGCTTAGGAACAGAACCCAAGAGGAAAGTAAAGGTGGCAGTAATTGTGAACAAAAATGCTTCCCCGGTAATGACCTCATCAGGCTCAGGGCGGGCCACAGTCACTCTTCTGTCACACAATATGTTCACTTGACGTTCAGGAAGGGGTGTGAGGCTCTCTGTGCATCAGAAAGGATTTTATACGGATTTATTTATGGGTTTCTGTAGGGAAGCACCACCCTACCATACTTAGAGGAGGAACAGATTCAGAAACACAAACCCAGAGCGTTAGCAGCAGCAGGACGAGGAGGGGCAGTGAGCAGAACACCCTCAGTCAATGCACACAATCCCTCACAATCAAAGCGGATTAGCAGCAATTGGTGTAACTCTCAGGAAAGTACACGGTGTTTGTGAGCGTACATTGAGCTGAAATAGTTTGAAGAGCAACAGTAGCGCAACAGAGGCAATCACAAAAGCAGCAGTAAGTTAGGAGGCAGAAGGGAAGTAGAAATAAACCAACACCCAGGGCATAGGTACAAAGAAGTGGTGGAGCGTGCCATTAGCCTCTTTGGCTTAACGACACGCTCCACCACTTCGGAAACGCAGGGCTGCACCATTTTTATAAGAATATGGTGCAGCCCTGCATTTCCCCCTGGGCTGGCGCTAAGTTTAGCAGCCTAGTGCCAAGGCAGGCAGCCTTGTAACGTAGTGCAAGGGTGTCTGTGTTCAGGGGAAGATTGTTTCTGTGCAGAAAGGGCCCCCTTCCTTCACATACACAATCTTTAAATGCAGCTTTGTAACTTCTATGTGTGCTGGACAGATCTGCTGAAAGCGGGAGGAGAGGGAGGGGGGCATGGGCTCTCGTTTTGTCCAGGACACTCCCCTAGTGAATGGGTTGGCCCATAATGCTCAGGGAGGAGGTGTCTGGCCAGAGAGGTTTTGATGTTGAGGCAGGCCGACCCCTCTCTTTTTACTCAGGCTTCAATCTTCTATTCCCGATATGGTGGAGTAGGGGTGTCGTGAACCCCCGCTTAGCAGCTACAGTGGGAGTGTGGCTCTTTAGGGGCCTCTTCTGTCAGCAACTCGGCAGATAAAAGTTCATCATTAATGCTGGGATACAGAAGAAGCAAGAAAAAACGAGAGCTGGGTAAATAGAAGAGGGAAAGAAAGAAGGAATCTTGAAAGGGTGAAACGAAGAAAGTATCAATGGATAAATGTGTGTGTGGATGAGTGGGTTGGTGAAAGGATGAGTGAATGATATATGAATGGACAGATGAAAGGATGGCAAAGTACAGGGATGGGTGGATGGATGAGTGAGCGAGTGAATTAATGGACAGGTGAAGGGACAAGTGAAAGGATGGCAGACCAAAGCGTTGAATGGATGAGTGAATTGATGGTGGATGGGCAGACGAAAGGATGACAGAGTAAAGGTATGTATGGATGAGTGGTTGAAAAGATGAGTGAATAGATGGCAGAGTGGATGTTTGATGGATGGATGGCAGGGTGGATCGATGGTAGAGTGGATGGAAGGCAGAGTGTATGAATGGATGGATGTTAGCATTAACGAGTGGATGGGCGGATGGCAGAGTGGAAGCCTGGATGGATGGATGGCAGACTCAATGGAAACTTTATAAATAAATGGCCAAGTGAATTGATGGATAGCACTGTGAATGGATGGATGGCTAAGAGAATGAATGGAAGATTGGATAGCAGAGTGGCTGGACTGGTGAATGGATGGATGGATTGATGGATGGATAGATGCATGGGTGGATGGCTGGAAGGATGCATGGATGGATGGATGGATGGACGTGTCGATGGATGGATGGATGGCAGAATGGATGACTGGATTGTAGAGTGGATTGATGCATGGCAGAGTGGATGAATCGATGTCTGGATAGCAGAGTGAATGGATTGATGGATGAATGGCAAAGTGGATGGATGGATAGCAGAGTCGAGGATGGATAAATGAATGGATGGAAGAGTTGAAGACTAAATGATTGGCAGGGTAGCTAGATGGGTGATGGCAAATTGGATGGATAGATGGCAGAATGGATGGGTCGGTGGATGGATGGCAGGGTAGATTGATGGAGGGCAGATGTATGAATGGATGGGTGGCAGAGTTGATGGATTGATGAATGAATGGCAGTGAGTGGATGGATGGATAGATGGGTGGATGGATGGATTGCAGAGTGGATGAATAGCTGACTGGCAGAGTGGATGGATGGGTAGCAGAGTAGAGGATGGATGGCAAGAGGATGGATGGCAGAGCGGATGGATTGATGTGTGGCCGAGTGAATGGATCGATGGGTGACAGAGTGGGTGGATAACAGGGTGAATGGATGGGTGGATAGATGGCAGACTGATGGCTGGGAAATTGGGTGGATGGATGAATGAAAAGATAGAATGGGGAAAGATTGAATGAGTGTCGAAAGGACGAATGGATGACAGAATGTAAATGTGAAATAGTGGATATCAGTAGGTGGATGAAAGGGTAAAAGAATGAATAGATCGATGCATGGAAGCAAGAGAAGAGTAAGCTGTTCTAGGGAGGGTTTGACTCACTTGCTTTGCATGCTTGAAGGCATCAGAGCTTTTGTTCAAAGTGTGGTCTACTTTAATTTTCTGGTTTCTCCCTTGTGATGGAGACCTAAAGGTGTATGACTAGCTCAGACACAGTTCCTGCAATCAACTTTACCCCTACATTGTGTTCTGTTTACAAGTGAGCGAGCCACTGAAAGCTCGAGCCAGGCCGTAATCCTAGCTCTTGCTCAGCTTGAGATATTGTTGGAACATCGAGCCCATAACAAGCTGAGCTTTCATGTGGCCTCTGCCTGCCCCCCTCCCTAAAGCCTGCATGAGGTGCTACGAGCAGAGCCGTTGACTTAGGAACTGGGCAGGCGCAGTGCGTCAATTGAGGAGTGGGGGAGTAGCCCCCCCCCCGCCCGTAGCTCCCTCGGTGTCTTTGAACTTAAGTAAACTGAATCAGTTTACTTAAGTTCAAAGACGCAGAGGGAGAACTGACACTCATGTCAGTCAGCATGACGTCGGACCGCCCACCCCCTTCAGAGACTGAAGAGGGAGGGCGGTCTGGCGTCATGTTGACTGACATGATTGTCACCAGGGACAGGCAGCAGCAAAACAAGTGCGCATGAGTGGGGACGGAGGGTGAATTTTCGCACCGTGCCCCCTCATGCGCACTTGTGTTTTGCCTTGTTTGCGCATGCCCATTAGGAGTCCCTCTGCTTCCTAATGGGCGTGCTGTGGGCGAAGATTAGCCATGCCCTAAGCCCATCCTGGTGCTGCGTGCAGCGCCAGGATTGGCTGAGAGGACCTGCCAGTCGAACGCCCCCTCCCCTGCGAGCCGCAACTGTGAGCACCCCCTGTACCCTAGGGCGGGCGGGTGACGTGCGTGGGTCTCAAGAACCAGACTCTCGCCTGTGCATGCCGAGGAGCCGACTCATAAATAGAACTTTAGTTAGTTTGGTGGCTCGATCGGTTCATGCACCTGCTGCTGAGGCCGGAGTATGTTTACAGGTTACTCGTTCCGATTGTTTCAGATCTGTTATTGAAGGAGTGTGAGTGCGGGTATGAGGAATGTACTCATATGAGATAGCCCCGAGGGTTAATGCACCTGTTGCAGGGCGCTCAAGCACTTTGAGCTCATATCGTGAGGCCCTGCTCCTGTATTTTACTGAGTGCGGTTTTCGATAGAGCGGACACCATTCTTTCTCCTTGTTTACATTCTTGGCTTTTGGACTAGACACACTCTGCGCTGGTTTTGGCTCATCTACTGACACAAGGTGTCTTTTCAAATTCTGACATATCCCAACTTCAAAGCTGGGCCTTAAAACGGGGGCGGGGGGCATAAAGTCAGTATATTACAGCCCCACGATCTTCAGGTGGAAGGGCTGCATGACGCGCTGTGTGACCCTCAGTAAGTTCGAGAGGATGGATCGGATCTTTGCTATATTGTTTACATGGGCTTAGCCCTGGCAGAGAACACGCAGGAGACTTGACCTGCCTTGCATCACAGAGCGTGTCAACACCACGTCTTAGCGCTTTTTTAAATAAAAGAACTGCTGGCCGGAGGCATCTTGAAGGAAGGGAATGTGTAGATGCCTGACCATCGATCAAAAAAGGTATTTGATGTGGCCAGCTGTTACTGCGTCATAGTGTTTTTTTAATGTTTTAACTTTCAGCCATACTTCCGTGAAATATAGCTAAAAACATGGCAGGAAGTGTCTCTGGAATGCGCATCCTTGCGGCTCAGAAAGAACTCCCCTTATGACTGTCGAGTTTGCTTGCTGCGCTCGCTCCCCCACAGGACACTTTGTACTTTTATGTCCTACCACTTTCAAATGTCACCAGCCGCCCCTCGAACTGGGGAACCAGTTTTAAGTCATGGTGTCAGCTCAACATCATGTGGTTCTGGGCAAATTTTAATAATTCAGTTAACAATGACCTTATGTTATGTAACTGGTGCTCATGCAAAGCACTCCCATACCTTCAGGTCAAGCCGGCACTATATAAAAACGAATAAAGAGGTTAAAACAAACCTTTTAATATTAAGAAAGACAGGAGGGCCCTGCAGCTTGCACCATCCCTTGCTCCTGTCAGCTCTGCCCATGGCAGTGCAAGCACAACAACTAACCAACACACTTTTACAAATGTGACATTTTATACTATTTCTGGCCCCCAAAGCTATAGGAATGGCTAGGGAGGCAGGAGGAGTCATTGTAAATATATATATTGGATTAATAAATAGCTGTTGGGCTCATACCTAAATTAGGCAGACATCACCACCATGTGGCAGACCGTCTTAATCGCCGGTGCTGAAAATTAAGTGGCGGTGCCAAGCACTGCAAACCACTGGCTCAAATTCACCACTGAGTCTCACACTTTCTCTTCTCAACACGCCACCTCCTTTTATCTAGCTCACATACCGTCCTCTCTCACACTTTTTATTTGCACACCAATCTATGTCCATGCTCTGGCACACTGCTCTCTCTATCCATATCACTTGATTCATGTTTACCACTTGGAGAGTAGGAAAGAGATAAATGTAGTACCATTGGTGGAGTGGGATGTACAGAAAATGTTATCTTGAAATATGTATGTGATAGATAAAGAGGGCGAGAGAGTGAAAAAAGAAGGGTGCGAAAGAGGTATGTACAGTAGATTAAATAGAGATAGAAGAGGGTTAGAGAAAGGGCAGGTGTTAATGAAGAGTTGATAGGAATGAAGAGTACATTTTAGGGAAAAAGACAAATGAAGGTGAAACAAGAGAAAATAAGAAGAGATAGAAATGTAAACGAAACAGATGCACATGAGAGAGAGGGAGGGAAAGAGAATGGGGAAGAAGAAAAACATTCAGAAAAGAAAGAATGGATAGAAGTAGAGGATGGCTAAAGAGAGAGTGAAAGAGGGATAAATATCTAAGAGAGAAAGGGAGAATATAGCAGGCCTGGGCAAAACTACACCAGAGCAATTCAAGTAATTTAGGTAATGTTGAAATACTCTTTTGACACAAAATTACAGTAAAATATGTGAATATGCCTGTTAGCTGAATTGTGACTAATTTGGCAAAACATCTTACCACAGGAGAACAGGAACAACAAACATAGCTAGTGGCTACTGGCGGATGTTGTTCGTGTTCTGCTGCTTTTACCTCATTTTCTTAGCGCAAAATGCATCGTCTGGTTCATTTTGGAAAATAGTGCTAAATGCAGGGTGACACTTCTCACATAATTCTGCTCAATCTCTCATAATGTTGCTGTAATTTCATGTGATTGCACTACATGAAGATTACACGAGTTACGCCCACCTCTGGAATATAGAGCCAGAAGGAGCAATGCTGGGGGAAGAACACAAAAACATCAAAGGGCGTATTGTTTTTGCAGACCATACTTGGCACATTTCTATACCTCCATTGCCTTTCACACCACAAGTAGGAAAGGTCTCCGTATTGGTTTAGCAGGGCCCAGCCGTTGACAAATGTGCATGTGAGCGGCCGCAGTTGGATCGCAGCAAGACTTCAGGATGTGACACCAGGCGCTATAGCAGTGACAGCAGCTCTCTGAGTGACTGCAGCAGGATATTCAGAGTGCTAACGTGAAATTTCACAGTAATCAGAATGGTGCCAGAGCTTGCATATTTCCTCAGTCGTCCACCTACACACTCCTCTGAGTGGAACACTCTCCTCAAAGATCTGTCTATGACCTATGCGACCCTTATGCCTTAAGTGTGTCGTGTCCTCTATGCAATGAAAGCCTCACTGAATTTGTGCTTGCTGAATGAAAGATTGCACTGTTGGCTTTTGATGAGAGAGGGAGTGCTTAATTTGTAAAATAATATGTGCCAGGGCCCTTGTCAGGAGTTCACGCCTGCTTGCACCACATTTTGCCACTGTGTGAGGTCCCCAAGGCTATACCAATGGCTTGGGAAGTAGGTATTAGTTGTTTACAATGTATATTGAATAAGTAATCAACTGTTTTTATGTTCATTTTTAATTTACACAAACAGCTCCACCATGTGGCAGCTGTCATAAGTGCTGGTGTTGACAATTAAGTGCTGGTTCCAAGAACTGGAAACCACCTGCTCAAATTAAGCACTGGAGGGAAGCCTCTTTGCCACTGCTATGCGGTGCCTCTTCTGTGAGAAAGGAAAGCTTGCACTGCCTGAAAATGGCAAATGCAAGAAATCCATGATTATGCAGAAAATGCTGCAGCTGCAGAAAGACACATAGTGGCCCTGATTACATGTCATAGTTCCAAATGTCAGACTACCGGAATGTAAAATACCATGTAGTTCCTGGCTCTCTACTTTTTGTCATGTCTTGTAGGCAATTAAGGGTTAAATAGCCCAGTGAGAGAGAGTGCCAAGACTGCCTTTCCTGTGCAGTCGCCAGCATCTCACTGCAAATGGGCCAACATTAATACTCCTTGGATAAACAAATTGGCACATTAAAAAGATATTTAACAGAACACTGGCAGCAGCAGTTAAAGTGGCTGAAGAGACAATGAGAAAAGAAAAACAATTTACTAGCCTATCTTCAGCCTAGAGGTTGATGTGATTTAAGTGGAGCGCATGAAATGGCCCCGCCTTGAACAAGTGCCGCACATGCGGCAGGTACCGCCCCGCGATGGCCGTCGGAGCCGGCCCGCCGCGCACTCCCCGACCCAGCGTAACGCGCCCCCAGCCGACCCAGGAATCCATTTCCGCAACAAAAAGAGCTCCGCTTTTCAGCACTTAATAAAAACGGAACTCGAGGGCCTCCAGCTGTGTAACAGGCATGTAAAACCCCTGGTGCGTGACAGCAGAATGTGTAAATGGATTTATCAATAAAGTAATTAAAGTGGAACGCACTGTCTTATTGAGCCAGTGTGTGGGAATGGCTGGTGCTGCATGAAAAGTAAGGGCTCTAAATCAACGCTGAATGTCAAAGACACCAGCAAATTAGTGATTGCCGACTCGTTTGTACTTGTCACTGGTATGCTGCTTTGCAAGGCGTCAACCAGCAGTGTCAAGCAATGGCAGCCCCCTCACTCAGTTTGTCCACCCTGGGTGGTCGTGCTTTTTCTAATATCTTTCCAGCTGTCTGGAATAGCCTATCAATCGAACTGCGCAAAGAATCCAACTTGCTGCCTTTTCGCAAAAAATTAAAAACAGTGCTATTCCAGCAAGCATGGGGTGTGTTGTAATCTGATGATTGGCTGTATGAATTCTGGTGTGTACCCGACAAAGCGCTTATAGACCCCGGGGTGATAATGCGCTATACAAGTCGCAATAAAATAAAAAAAAAAATAATACTCAGTTTTAATATTGTGGGGGTCCCTGGTTTAGAATGCTTTTGAATGTATCACCCATTTTTAGCTAATTCAAGCCCTTGTGATGCCAAGTAATGTCGAATTATCCTTTTAACATTCAGAAACAAGAGCTCAAAAAAGCAGGCAAAAGCTTCCTCCAGTTGCTGCAGCGGTGATCGGGGGGATGGTTATTGGACAACTGCATAATATTAAAATAATACACTTGGAACTTGAAAATTGCTCTTTTAATTATTCGTAATCCCACATTAATTCTCCTATAAGGCTCACATTCTCACTGCAAAAGTGAAAATGAATGCACTGCTCCCAGGAATGTCACCATTGCCTCCTCTTCCCTTTCTGTGGGTGCAGTTCACTGAATAGAGCATGGCCTCTGCCACACCTGAGAATGGATAATTGGAAGGGTTGGGAGACATAGGAAAGAGACACAAAGCATATGGTAAACATAGTAGGAGAGAAGAAAAACAAGACGTTAGAGATGAGCTGCGAAATAGGGGAGGGAGGGTGAGAAGTAAGATAAAGTTGTGAGAAATACAAATGTAGAAGAGAAAGAAGTGGGCACGGAAAGATAGGCAGAGAGATAGGGAAGATTTTAGAATAAGGTATATTTGGATAGAGCTAGAGATTGGCAAAAAGGTGAGGTGCATCAAGTGATAAGGTAGAGAAAGGAAATGCAGAAAAAGGGGGAGGAAGAGGGAGGAAAAGGCAGAGATGCAGAGAGCTAGAGACAGGGAGATGGAAATATAGAGAGACGTAGAAGGGTGGGGTACATCAAGAGCGAGGGAGAGGTTCTGTGGCAATACAGGAGAGTTAGGGAGTGGGAATAAAACAATAGGTGAAGTAGTGAGAAGTATTGGGAAATGCAAGGTGTGTGTGTGTATGTGTGTATGTATGTGTGTGTGTGTGTGTGTGTGTAAATATATATATCTATAAAGAGAAAGAGAGGACTGAGGTATAGAGGGGCAAATTACAAATATAGAAAGATCGGTGAGGTAAATAAAGTATTGAGGCAGAGAGAAAGGTAGAATGGATTGACGGACAGGAAGAGAGATGAGGTGTTACGAGAAAACAGATGAAGTAAAGATATTGGAGAGGTACAGATCGTGATTTGAAATACAGATGAAATATAGGTGACCCACACAGTACCATCGATTAGTTTGGAGAGTGAGTGAAAGAGAATAGCATCTGTTACCACGCACGTAAAAAACGCACTTTGCTTAACAATGCAGTCAATACCACTGGTGTGTCGTTAACACAAGTTCCATTACAAAACAGGCCATTACAACAACTTGCTTTAGGGAAGCGCTGGACTTTCGAATAGTTTAAATTACTATTCCAACTCCAGTTGGTGTATCAGTAGGGAAGATGTTGGACTTAATATCCAACACCAGTCCAACACCGCATTCCTCAAAGCAAGTGGTTGTAATGACTTGTATTGTAATGGAACTCGTGGTAACATCGCAGTTGTGGTACTGACTGCATTATAAAGGCACTACCTTGTAATGCCTGCATTGTAATAGATTTTTCCTAGTAAAAGAAAACCCCACTGCACCACCTGTTCGCATCACAATAGGGTAAAAGACGACCCCATGCGACCATCTGCTTTGAATGAGATAGGGTGAAAGATGACCCTTCTGTATCATCTGTAAGGGTGGGCGTAGTTCGCGAAGTAGCGCTACGCGAAGCTATGCGAAGTGCACTTCGCTCTACGCGAACTTCACGTAGCACTACGCGAGCTGCGTAGTAGCATGTTCGCACTGTGCAAGATGCGTTTTCAATTATTGCACAGTGCGGATAAGCATCCGGCACTGTGCAATCATTGAAAATGGCATCTTGCACAGCGCGAGCTGTAGTTTTCTGCTGCTCTAGTAGATTTTTACTCGAGCAGCAGCTTTCTCAACGCGAACTGGTAGTTTCTCATTGCGAGCGGTCGCGAGCATGCGCAACCACTCGCAATGAAAAACCTGACCTCCCCGCGTTGAGAACCTCGCCGGGATGTCATTCTGCTTGCTCGCGGTCGCGAACATGATGTTGAGGACAGCGAACAAGCAAAAAATGACCGCTGCACTACACTACGCTGCACTACTCGTGTTCGCACTGTGCTACGTGCAGCTCGCGTAGTGCAAAGTTGCGCAAACTTCGCAAACTACGCGAGCATAGCATAGTGCTTCGCCCAGGGTTAATCATCTGGCATTTGAGTAACAGATGGCACTAAGTGGCCAGGTAGTCGTATTTCCACAATGTCATAGACAACTCACAAAATCATGCACTCGCATTGTGATAAGGTAACAAACGACCCTTCGGGACCACCTATTCGTATTTTTGTCTCCTGTTTGATTGTCATCGCTGCTTCAATTTGTGGTTTACAGAAGGGCATGTGAGTCCTTACCTAATCTAGCACCTGCTTCTACATGGATAAGCGCTGTAGGAATGGAGTTTCGCACCCATGCCAAGATAGTGGAGAGGATTCTGTTACAGATAAAGGTTTGATATTTTTAGACACAAAAACACAAGCTGCCACCAGGCTCCATGTGCACCATGGTGACAAAAAAACTCAGTTACGATGGAAACCAGAGTAAGCATTGTGCCGAAAATTAAATGGGGGACTAATTGATCCATTGTGGGATATGAATGATAAAAGTGAGTTATTTGCTGTTGCTAGGGAGTGTTGTTGTGTCTCTGTGCCTCGAGGCTTCTTGCTGTTCGCCCTACTGGCTTTCACAAAAAAGACAGAATCAAAGCGAGGAAAATATAATTAAATTAAAAAAAAAAACACACTGCAGTCAGTTGAATAGCTCACTAAGGCAGGAAAGAGTCAGCCAAAAACAAGAGGTATGTTCGAGAAAAGCATGTCACAGACGTGCGTGCCGCGCGTTCACCTCCTTACCCCCAGCACATGGGCGGTCCTCAAGGTTCCACAGCTGATTGGTCAGAGGTGATTGGCCAGGAATCAAGTTAGTATAACTGGGCACCTTAAGGCACAAAGCTTGAACGATTGTGATAGAATTCTACCGCACTCAATGTTTTTCCCTTAGATGAAGATATGCTCACTCCCAGGGCCAATTGTTAAAAAAAGCCCCAGTATTAACCATTAGAAACCACAGGAGGAGGAGCACATACACACAATAATATTTCTTATATACAGTGAAAAAGATTTTTATCACTGACTAGGGAGACATGAGGATGCTATACCATCATGACATCAAAGACAAACATCACAAAATTGGTATTGTTTTTATTAAAAAAAAGTCAAGGACACAGCCAACGCGTTTCGTCCATATATATAAGACTTCCTCAGGGCTGTCATAAAAATCATAAACATAAAAGTAAGGATGCTACCACTGTATCTACCGAGACATTGCCCCACCCAATCAGGGCTGGCCCTACTTTGTATTGACTGGGACAGTGCTCTGGGCGGAAAGAAATCTTGGTGTTTGTTGTGGGAGTGGGCGATGGAGGGAGGGGTATTTGCGGTGTGACAACAGGAGGAGTGAGGAAGTCTTTAATTTTTCAGTTCAAAGCTTTATTTCGATAAACACGTGATATCATAAAAGCACATACACAGGATAAAAAATAAAAAGAAGACCACAATTCATAGGTCTTTACAGTTTGCAGAATTAGTTACAATAAAAACATCCATAATACAATAAATAGATTAAGAGGCATATTAAACAGTAGAAGCTTTGTGAAAGTAAAAATTAAGAAGGTTTGGTTAAAAACTGAGTCATCTCAAAGATTTTGCTCTTATTACCCAGGCCCAACTCAAGAATTTAGCAACCCCACAAACTAGACGTGTGCTGGTGTCGGTCTTTAGAATTCTCAGAGCTACGGAATGATTCCTGGTGCCGAGCAGTAAACATGTAGGTTTTAACCATCTCTGTCTCGGCTTTGTGTAGGCTGGGCACACAAAAAAAACATGGGCAATAGTTTCAGTAACGCCATTACAGGTAGGGCACTCGGATGGGGTTTGGTACGGGGGCTTCCACTTACAAGTGTAATCATGTAAAGGTAAATTTCCCAACCTGAACTGGATGAACAGCGATCTATCCCTTGGTTTTACAATAAGGTCCAGGTAAGGCTCCAAACGAGGCTTGATTTTATGCTGTTTAAACTCCTCGGTCAGCCTACCCTGGTTTGGGTCCCTTAGATCTTGCTCATCCACCCAGTTCCAGTAGACTCGCTTAAGTTCAAGCTTGGATACGGAAGCTCCACGCTCCCAACTAATTGGCAAACCAATTTCACTCAAAAGCTTCTTAATGTTGCGGATCCAACTGACTTTATGAGAACCATTAAGGTTCATAACCTCTATCAAGCCATCAAGGTACTTAGAGAGCTCGGGGGTCCGCTATAACCTGGCCCAGTATAAAAGAGGTCGTAGCCTAGCTAAGTCCCGAATAGGGCGGCGGCCCAGATCACTCAATAGTGGTTTGATGGGGGTACCCATCGGAAGGGATGCTAGCTCTCTAAGGAACTTATTTTCAGAAGTGGTAAGTGCACTAATAATTTCGAAACCCCACAGCTCGGCACCATAAAGGGCGCTGCCCACAGCCTTTGCAGCATATATATCTAGGGCAGGGGCAATGGGCTTAGAGATGGACATGCGATGTTCCCGCCCCAAAACACCAGTCACCCTTTTGTGGTTCATAAGCATTTTATCAATATGGGGCTGCCACTTCAAATTATGAGAAATTCTGATTCCCAGATAATCAAATTCTTTTATGCACTCCAATGGTTCTCCATCAAGAAAGAGGGTGGACCTGGAGGACTTACTTGGGTTGAAATAGAGAAGCTTAGTTTTGGTGGTGTTAATGACTAGGCCCCTAAGTTTGCAGAACAGACTAAAGAGATTCAACAATTTTTGCAAGCCCACAGGGGTTTTTGAAACCAACAAGGTGTCATCTGCGAAAAGTAAGGTGGGCACTTTATCGCCTGCCAGAACCAGGGCATCTGCATCAATTTCAAGTAAAAAAGAGACAACACCATTTACAAACAAAGAAAAAAGTGTTGGGGCTAACACGCACCCCTGTCTAACCCCACGCTTAACAGGAATCCTATCGGTTTTTGCCCTTGAGAGCCCCATCTAATGCGGGCATAAGTGCCTTCATGCATACCTATCAAGAGGTTTAGGATTGGAAGCAGGATCCCCATCTCCTCCAGTATAGTCCACAATCGATCTCGAGGAACCAGGTCAAAGGCGGTCTTCAAGTCAATAAATGCCAAATAAAGACCGCCTTTGCCAATGGTAACCACCTTCCAGTGGAGGAGGAGCAACCTAAATGCTTGATCAGTTGTACCAAGTCTTTAATGGGATCCGATTGAGACCAAGCTCTGCGTTTGCATGATATTAAGTCAGACAGCTCCCTGCTGCGCCCTTCGGAGTATTGGTGCCCTGGGCCTGGGCCCAGTCCGCCCATCCATGGCCTTTATGTAGCTGGGCCATTCAGTCTCCTGGGTTTCTCTTTACCCAAGTTACCCTAATTCCAGCTGTAATAAGCAATGGCACAAAATTAAGAATTAAACAATTTAAGGCGCAGGCCCTGTTTGATATAAAAGCATTAAAAATATATTCACTAAACAACACTGGAAGGTCAAGTGTGCCAACAACAATAAACAGGGAAAACACACCCACCTATGTTAATACAGACCCCTTCTAAGCGAAGCCGAGGAAAGCTTAAGTGTCAAAAACGTGTGTTTGTGCGGCAGAAGCCTCGTTAGAGGTTCCTACCAGAATGCAGACCCCGGATGGACTGCAACAAATTGAAGGAAAGCGGAGCTCATTATAATGATTTATAAAAGAAGCCGATGACAACCACGGTTACAACACACAGACTGGTGTACAGCTCTTTAAGTGCTAATGAGGTGTGGATGGCATTCACGAGGCAGCATTGGAATGTGGCATTTCAGGGTGGAGGGGTCATAGGCAGATGTTGCCCTAATCAAAGCATGAATATCAAATGAGATGCCTGTCGGAGACGCAATGACTGAACCCAGGATGGCGGGCTCGCGGCGTCAACGGCGCGCGGCCCTTCACGCGCCTCGCTCTGAAATGGCAGCGCACGTGCGCGGCCCGCGCCCCCCCCCTCCCACCTGACGGGTCTCTAATGAGCAGCGCGCCATGCCCTCAGAATTAACTGCCAGGGTGATAATGGCAGGAGACACATCATCCATATGACGCAATTCCCAGGTGGACCTTGGCGGTAAATGGCGCGTGGATGATGGAGAGCGACTTCAAGTTAGGTTGTCACCCGGCTCCGGCAGGTCACTACAGGGGGAATGAACAAAAGTCAGATGTATGACTCACTGATGTCCAGGAGATGAAGGAGAGATCTGCAGGACAAAAGTTTAAGCATCTTTCCCTACAATGGCCACCCAGCCAGGTGAGCCATGAATCAGTCAGGTGATCATTACAGTGTCTCCCTTCACTGGAATGTTTCAGCATCTTCGTGCGTGGTGATGTTACTGATAGGCTAATGAGCGGTGGACATCTGGCTGCTGAGTAAAGTCGGTACAAAAGGGGGTGGTAATGGACGGAGCATCTGAACCAATCAAACACTCACACCCAGTCAAAAGATCTGGGTTTAATCCATCACCGTTCTTTAGCCCACTGAGTAAAGTCATTTTCCTAATTTGCTTCTCTGCGGATTTGAGTTGCCACAGCCATCAAATTTGGTATTCAAGGATCCAGGGCTGGCACTAGGCATGGACAATGTGTGCAGCTGCCCAGGGCCCCACACTCAGCCCACCAGCAGGGGGCCCCACACCAGTGCAACAAACCACTGGTCCTCTTGTTTCCCTGCCGATCCAACTGAAAGAAAGGTGTCTCCTTGCAATTGGGCTCATGGAAGCGGACCCCTCCCTGGGCCACTCAGGGATGGTATCGGGAGGCCTAAGGGAGGGGGACGCTTTCTTTTGTACCAGTTGCAAGGAGACGTATTTTGCAGGTTTGTCCTGCAATTGGGCTCCTGTCCGCCTGCCCATTCAGAGACACTGCGGGAGGGCCTTTGTCCAGCACTTTAGTGCCCCCACAGTTTTAACTCTCAACCCCCAAGTAATTCTCACAACATCAGCCCGCTTTTGAGCTGTAAAAGAGGTGCTTGTAGGAGGCTGAGAGGAGGAGCTCCGGCCCAGGAGGAGTCTGCACAAAGCAGTTTCTGGAGAACTGAGTGTGCCACTTTTGTAAATTAGAGGGGCCTCGCACATCCCCATCCCTATTGCTGGTGTTGTAAAGGAACTGTGTGATTCTGGCTTCATGCTAAAATATGTTTCCCATGTAAAATATCTTGCAATGTTTACTCTGTGACATTTGTTATTCAATCCAAATTTGTTCCATTCGTGTATGAAAAGACTATTATTGAAGTTTGATTATCATTACTTTGTACAGTGATAACATTTTGATAGTTGATTTATATTGCAGCTGTACTCAGCTGTGCATTCTATCTGAAGAGCCATCAATCTGTGCTTGATGATTGCTTAGAAGACACTTCATGACTCTCATATGAGGATAGAGCTCCTTCTAGGCCTGCTAAGGACACTCTTGAATACAGTCTGCTGTAAAAACCTTTCTCCTTTCAGAGATCTGTCAGAATATCTAGAGATTCCAATTATTAACTCAAATGGGATGATACTTTTTTAAAGATATTTAGGACAGAATATTTTTGTCAGATGATATACAGATCACAGTATTCTGGGCTCATTCTGTCAACATACCCCTCTCAGAGTTCCTGTCAAGGAAGATGTATTCCTACTATTTCCCCATGGCAGGCCAAGGACAAGTGTGCACAGTGGAACTGGGGGTGGGAGGAAATAAAGCTTACAATCTTTGATGTTAGATGCACATAGCTCTGGCATTCATTTGATGGCCCATTCATAGAACAGGAAGAGAATAACTTTAAAGAAAGGGAGCGGGCAGCGTGAACATTTGATTAGGATTGGCTCAGGGATCCCAACCACAAGCAAAGTAGTTCACATTTTAAAACATTCTGTTTTTGCCACTCCAGAAGTCAGCCTACTTGAAGCCAAAGAAGAAAAAAAGACATTGCTGCTTGCTGCACAGAAAACTCATGTCAGAGACGTTATGGAGAATTGTCTCCAGCTCTGTCCTGAACCTCTGACTTGATTTGATTTGAAGTCTATAGAGCGCAACACTTACCCGAAGGCATCAAGGCGCTATAGACAACCGACTGGAGAACCATGCTTAGCCTCTAGGAGTTCAGGAAAAAAATGTCTATAACTTATACAGTCAAGTCTTGAGTGCTTTCCTGAAAGGCATCAGCTGAGGGGCAATCCTCACACTTTGCAGAAGGGAGTTCCAGAGTTTGTTTGCAGCAATTGAGAATGCTCTATCCCCCCCCATTTCGGTCTATTGGTTCTCAGCACCATGAGCTGATCGCAAGTTTCTTACTGGGTGATACCCAGCATTGGTAGCATGGGTGTCCAGCCCAGGGGCAGAGGGATATCTGGACCCTCTCCTGAGAATAGTTTGCATTCTACACAAACTTAGTCCAAGAAGCCTTCACGCTGTGGAGCTGAGAATGACATGACTGCTGGGGGATGTAGTCCTACCCTGAGACCTTGTGCTGAAGGGGATGCTAATAGCATGTGTCCAGAGGCAGCTGCTCATAAAGTTTGCTAAAGAGATGTTGGTTCAACAAAATTAACCAGCAAGAAATCTGCAACTGGTACTGTGGATTTATCAACATATTTAAAAATGTGAATCTTTGAGCCATTGAGACCGTTCTTGTCGATCGACCATTTAGCCAGGTCCAAAATATTGTGCTTGTTTTGGGCCGCAATCACAAGAGGTATATACACCTAGTCAGAGACCTCCATACAGCATCACCTGATGCCTTGATCAATCATACCACCTGTGCCTTATAGTTTTTATTCATTGGTGGACACATTTTCACTGGAGACCCTCTGCATTTGAGACTTGTCAAGTTAAAAACTCTATAATCATGATAGCATCTTAGCTGCTTAGATTCTCATCTAATGACTATGCGCTTGTGAACCATCAATTCGACTTCTTTGAGCCAGTGCTTCCATTGCGCTTTCAACGTCTTGGAGCCTTCAATTTGAATTTTAACTGTTTGTTTTAACTGAACTCGAACTGCAGATTATGTTGAACAATTTTGCCCATTTTTTTCTTGATTTCTGATACTTTCACAACATCAATTTAAGGTCTGGCTTGAAACACAGCTGTCAGCAACCTTATGTGATCAAACAAGAGCTTTCAGGAGTACCATCGAGAGGGACTATTTCTCCACCAAGGTGTAGGTTCATCTGATTACAGCTTTGAATCAGTCTTCTCTTGAAAGAGTGTTTAACCTCCAAACAGCTACGATCATTTGTTTTTCCAGCTAGTGACCCAGGCCTTTTATCAAGCAAGATATTGCACTTGACCTTTCTGTAGCACACATGCGACTCTCATGGATGGAGCTTACCATTTAAGGGCAAACAAAAGCCTCACCTTTTAGTAGATAATACATAATTATGTTTGTTTTTCTCTTGTTAACATGTGGAAAGCTTAATCTTCATATGCAGTGTGCACTGAAAACGTTATTGTTAGCTTTTAGCACTCTGAACACTTTACCACTGCTAACCAGTGCTAACGTGCTTGTGCTATCTCCTTAAAACACAATAGAATTGACTTATACCCAATTGCATATTGATGTTCCTAATAAAGAGTCCCTACCTATGCCCAGGGTCTATAAATTAAATGCTACTAGTTGGCCTGCTGCACTGACTGAGCTACCCACTTATATAGCCTTTAAATGTGGATCAGGTCTACAATTGCAGCCTGTGTGTGAAGTAATAAACTGCCATTTCAACTGCCAAATTACACCTTTTACCAGGCCCAAAACTTCTTTTCTAATACATATAATTCACCCATAGAGTAGGCCCTGGACAGCCCAGAGGTAATGGTGCAGTGTATTTATAAGATTGGACACACATTTTTATGCTTTACATGTCCTGATAGTGAAAAACTCTTAAACTCGTTTTTTAGTACAGCAAGGCCTGCCTTTCACATTTGCTAACATTGGAGTTACCTTATTACATTTATGAAGTGATCATTTCCAAATGGGTGCAGGTAACTAACTCATGATTGATGTCTCTCGAATTGTGAAGAAAAATCCTCTCTTGTGGTAAAGTCAGATTTCAAATTACTATTTTGAAAAAGGCCATTTGTAAAGTTGGCATTTTTAGTAATTTAGTGCCTATAGCCTGCCTCTGGGTCACATGACTGTGTGTAACTGACAGTTGGGCTTAGCGTATTCCCCCTAGATAGCCACCCAGTATAGAAGCCTGTGCACTTCAATGGGAATTTCTGAAAGACGCACTCCACATGAAAGAAGTTCAACTGAACTTTAATTTTCAAACCGGCTCACTTTCCCAACCAATTAGCAGTCCCTGAAGCGTTTCAATGCCTTGCATCTTAATCATAGGGTCGGGGGAAGAGCAGAAACCTGGAGTAGTGTACAGTCTCTTTTCTCCCATCTTAGCTGAACTTCTTTCATGTAGAGTACGTCTTTGTGCACAGGGGAAACTTTGGGACATGTTCTATACAGCCGCTCTGGCCGTTGAAGATTGCACCGCCTGGCTGACTGGAACACAGGTCTCTGGGGCTGCGAGGGAATGGCAGCCAGGAATTGTTATTGGCAAACCGGAGCATTTTCCTGAGGCCCACTGGAGGGCTACAAATATTGTGTTTAACTTTTGGGGTGTATAAACTCGGACAGGAATTCGGACCCCACTGAAGGGGTAACAGCTTAAACAACAGTACCCAGCAGGCCACTCACTGGAGGGTGGTTGCTAAGATCACATAATATAATTAAAATGATAGACAGACATGATATATCATTTTTTTGTTGTCTAGTCACAAAAACACAGCAAGACTGTGATCTCTCACTCTCTATCTCCATAGCTCAGCATTCCGATTCCCTACATTTTCAAGTCAATAAAGCGTACATTCCTTTCTATTGAGCTACTACTTTTAGGGTACTACAGTCTCAGGTCAGTGACCAGATGAAACCTCTGTCAAATTCCTACGCAGCTCCTTAACACTGTTCTCTACATTCAATCAGCAATTCATATTAAGTGGAAACACCTACCTGCTTTAATATATCTGTCAGGCAGAATCCTCTGCTACAGATGTGGGATAGTTTGCTACCGCTGGAGACTCTTGAAATGCACATTACTATAGCTGGAGGAAATAGAAACAGCAAACATTCCAGTTCACTGACTTCTGTCACAGCACGCTGATTTTATAGAGACTTACAGTAAATGCAGTGCATTATTGATGTAGCTATCTAGAGTTCCTTCAGTTTATCCACTGCCTGCGGCATCTCAGGCCCCTGGCATCTCCTGGTTCAGTCTAGGATTTGACTCTGAACAAGACCATATTCACCTCTTCATCTCTGCTGTCTGTGATAACTGAGCTATGTGCAGTGGTAACTTTGTAAAGAGAATAAGCGCTGGAGTTATTGTCAGGAGGCAGCTTACACAATTTCTCCTGTTAGCGCTACCTAAAACAGAACCAACATGAATGTGGGAGGAGATGTGGCGTAATGGGCAGAGCTGCTGACTTCGGAGCTAGGGAATCAAGTTCAAGTCTCAGCGTCAGCTCAACATTCTGTGTTTCTGGGCAAGTCACTTAATCTCCCCGTGTGTCTTTAATTGGTGCTCAAAAGCGCCGGTGTTGATGATTCAGTGCCGGTGCTGAGAACCAGAAACCACTGGATCAAATCAAGCACTAGCTAGCTATGTGGATTAAAGAAAGCCTAAGACTGAACCAGATGTGGAACTAAACATTAAACATATGGACTAAACAAAGGGAGCGCATAATCCGAGAAAGCACTTGAATTGAGCTCAACCCTAGATGAAGAAATTAGCATAGTGAGTCAAAAAGTGCTGAGGGGTTTGAAGGGTGGGCCTGCAGGGGGCCCAGCTGCCATTTCCATGAGCCCTCATCCTTTCTCTTGGGTGTGAGCCAACTTCACATACAAGGAGCAGTCTTGCTCTTGGCCAACCTCAAAGGTCTGAAAGACTTTGTTGGACCCCTGAGGTTGATAGCCAGTGGGAGAGGAATTTTCGCCAGGAACTGCATGCATGAAGCCAGCCCACTCAAGAAGGGTACAGGAAAAATCTTTGAGACACTCCCACAGATACCAGTTTGGGAAAAAGGGGACCCCTATATATTAATAATACACTTGCTATACATAGGGAAAAATAAATAATTTGAGAACGGTCTATAGCCAAGTGGAAAAATCTGAAGCTACCAAACAATATTCATATATAAAAGACCACAAATGGATTATGTGGTAATATCACCCAACAGATACCCCCAGATGTTGGCTGTGAGGCATAGGGAGCTGGAAATTTCATGTCTGCAGCTCTCTTCCCCAACACACTCTTAGATAGCCTTTTTGGCTGTCGGACTCGGAGACTCTGTCCTAGAATCGGGATTGTCATATTGCTGGTTTAGGGAATCTGCCATGTAGTCTTTGCGGTGAAAACCTGTAGAACCACCTTACTTTATAGCCTGTGACTTGATGAAGCAATGGCTACCAAATGTCCATTCTGTGAATTAATCATTACTTACTGCATCCAGACCAAAGTGCATGCCTAGACGGTGATGCTCGAGTGACAAACCATACATCATAAATTGCACAGAAAAGATCCCACCGTGTCTCCAATGTGCTCGGAGGGTTGGGTGCAAGAAAGTGCAGTGGCCTACATTTGCTTGAAGTGCCTCCACCCACCCCTCCAAAAAAACAATTATGCTTGAGCAGGACATTTCCATGATTTATTTGCACTATGATCTCACAGATAGCTCACTGTTCGAAGTTCCATCCTCGGAGTTAGGCAAAGTGGTTTTGATCTTTGAACACTTTGTCTAAGATTACTAACTTAAAAAAAAACTGCACAGCAATATGGGGCTAAACCCTTTGCAGCTGCTTGCACCAATATTATGTAGACAATTGTATATTATGTGCAAGATGTACTCACGGGTATAGTATGGTAGAGAAGAGTGAATTGTAGGTTGGCCTTATAAGCTGGGTCTTGTTTAATTTTGCAAAAGCCCAGACTCTCTGCTGATGACAACTGTGTAGTCCAAAATATGACCGATGTTGACAATGGAAAAAACTACAGCCTTACTCAACAACATGTACATTACATACTGAAGCATGGACGCAACCATAAGTTGATTGAATACTTTGAACCTTAGATCTGTTGTGTTCATTAGCTGGGTGGAAGGTGTTCTTCTGGGAAATTCATAATAGTGGCCATCAGTTTTATTACTGAGAATGGACAAAATACACAAACGCACTCAATTCAAACTCCTGACTAGGGATAGGCGGCAAATTCCATTCCACTCGTGGACGTGTGAAATTTCGGCATAAATGTCAAAACGTCCGCGATCCGCGGCGGAACGGAAGCATCTTCGTTGATAATATGCAGAACAGGATTATTTCCGGCACAGTGCTCCTGTCACAAAAAATTAAAGCTCAACAGGAAGCACTTACAGATATAAATAAAGCAGGTGCCCGAGTTTAAGCTCAAATTCAGTAACTCATTAATCAGCCCAAAACAATCGTGAGCTTTGTCGAGGTTTGGCAGGTGTGCTTTCTCCCGATATCTACCCTCGAAAATTAGCTGTGATGCTTGATGGAGGCCTTTTCATCCTTGACTTTCACGAGCGCAATCCCAGTGCAGTTCCTGTGACCAGGAGCTTCTTTCTCCTCATCTGCTGCTCTGATCGGTCTCTGAGCTTTTATAAACACGAGAGGCATGTGAACTTGCATAGAAGCCCTCCCGTTTGGCACCGCCCCACACACTAGCAGTGTGCACCTTCTTCCCGCCCTGTCCTGGAATTCACATTCATGGCACTGCCCAGCTCAAGGACCCACCTACCTGAACAGCTGCATCTCCTTCCAACAATCATCCAGGCACCTCTGCTCCACAGGACTTGGATCACAAAAATCCCATAAATACACAGAACCAGATTAGGAGAACAAGCGTTCTCTTATATCGCTCCTAGAGTGTGGCAGGACCTCCCTCGGAGCCTCCTTCATTCTGCTTGAATTATTCAAGAAGCTGCAGGCTGGCTTTACCGTTAACCAACCTACCGTAGGCAGGGCTAGGCACACATACCCAGCGCCAGGATACCCTTGTGGGTCATAGTGTGCTTTACAAATACACATACCATAACATAACCAAGGTGGACGTGTCATAAAAAGTAATTGTTCATGGATGTGACATTCAGGTGGTATAGAAACAACAGTTCTATGTTAAGCTGTGCTTGTATGGCTCTGTCTATGAAACATGAGTCCACACATTGATTAATCCAATCGGTTTGACGTTGCCTGCAAGCCAATTGGCTTTGCCAAAGCATGTTTTTAAAAATGTTTTTTACATTTGTAGTGCAAAAACTTTTTTAAAAATGGACACCTTTACCAGCACACATGAGCAAGCAAAAGCAACATGTTTTTTAATGTTTCTAAGGGAAGGTTTAACAAAAAAAACATCCAAAGATGACCCCCCTAGAGGGTGCATGTTCAAAGTGCACACAAGGTGAATGTATTTGAATGAGTTGGAAACCCATTCAAAATGGCTACTCATGACTATGCTTTTGTGTGCATGAGCACACAATAGCAGCCTACTATGAATAGGTTGGTAGCTCATTCACATAGATGCCCACCCATTCATGCACATGCAAAGACCACCGTCTTTGAATGAGTTGGAGGCCTGATCAAAAAGATGGAAAAATGGCAGTCACAAGCAGTGTGTACATGTGTTACTGCGCACTACAAGCGATGACCCAGTAGCAATATCTGGATCCTTACAAAGTTAAAAAAAACACCCAAACAAATAAAAGTAAAAGATATTTTTTTTAAAGCACAAAACAGCTCACATGTTCATGGCATTGTATGCAACTACTTTCTCTGTTGGTGACAACATTGTGTTTCGGCAGAATACTGTCACACAGAGAAAGGAACCACTGGCTGAACTCAGGTGATCCGTTGCCCAAAACTTTATGCTGTGGTGGGCGGAAGCAAAATGTGAATGACACTAAAGTAGACCAATAGATGAAGAAGACTGACTGAAAATCCCGATAAGAACATAGGGGCATATTTACAAGCCCCAATCACCACCGGCGCACCACTTTTTTTGGCGCTACTGTGGCGCAGCGCTATTTACCATATTTCTAAGGTAGCACTAAGCAACTTAGCGTGGCTTAATGCCACCTTGTAAATATGCCTCTTTCTACCACAGTCCTCTGCGTGCAATGTGTGTTGCTTTGGCGTTCCACCCCAACACTCATTGCTTTTTGACACTGCCTCAGATTTACAAGGCTGAGGCAGCGCCCAAAACAGCGCCATTCTAATGCCATGGATTGCCAGGCGTTGAAATGCAGATACGAAGAGAAATCTTTAATTTCTCCTAGTTTTTTGCTCTTTCCATGTGTGCAGAATTCTGCAGCACACCTAGAAAGAGCAAATCACTGTGAATGAGTGTTTCCTGCACATCAACCATGGCCCCCGCAGCGCAGGCACCCTTGCCATATGGTGGCAGGGTGCCTGCGCTGGTGCTAAGCAACTTCTTTTGCCCCAGCACTAGGGGAAACACAGGGTTGCGCCGTATTCTTGTGAATACGGCACATACCTGCGTTTTAAAAATGTCAGAGTGCGGCGCTGCTGAGTTTGGCGCAGCTCCGCGTGCCAAAATATTTTGGTAAATATGCCCCATAGTGTACACATGTTATGTAAAACTAAAAGGACTTGGCTAACACCGAACCTGAACAAACAGAGTTAAGAGCAGACCATGAGGGTCACTGCAAAGACAACATGACGTTGCTGCCTCCATCCCGCTTGCTTTAGAGACAGACTGATGCACCATGGGAGGGTGGTGCCCTAGGCCCTTACCCAACGCCCAGCCCTGCACACCTTGAAGGGTTGAAGGGAGAAAATAAAAAGGACAAATGGCCCAGGTAAAATTTAAATTACTTTGGTATGAATTGCATAATATTGTACATTTCATTTTATGCTTAGTATGCAAAATTCCCCAAATTACTCCCGTAAGTCATATCCTGTAATTATGCTGTTTTTTACTGCACAGTGCACACGGGAATAACGTGAACAAGCAGAAGGCAAATGCTGTTTGTAGCAATTGCATTTTTGTGCTTTTTTGTGTGCAAAATGCGCCCTAGTGTCAAAAATTCACGCAAGGACGCGTTTCGCTCTAAAAATAGTGCTAAATGCCAAATTTTGAATTTTACCCAAAATTCCAAAATTTTTCGGAAGAACAGGAAAACAAATCAGGTGATATTTTGCACTATTTAAAAGAAAGCACTCTTAAGAAAAAAGTTCGACATCCAAATATTGTTGAGCATTGAACCGCAAAGCCATTTTGTTCACATTCGAAACGCCACAGAAGTCCTCTCAGTCTCCCTGTCTCTCTCTGTCATGTCTATCTATCTCTCTCTCCCTCTTTCTCTCTCTCCCCTCCTTTAATTCTTTATTCACCTACCCACTAATGATGTTAACTTTCAGCAGAAGCTTAGGGCATTTCTTAGAGAAAGTAAGATGCAAATTACTATCCATGAAGAAGCAAAAATGTAATTTATCTCCTATGCATATTGAACAGGGCAAGACTCTCAGCAGTCTATGATGATACTTGTAACCATGACTTCCAAATATCCCCCAAGCCTGGCCCAGGGACAGGGATGCTTTGCCCCAGTAAGTGTCTGGGATCCACAACCTAGCTGCCTTTTAGTGTTCTGCAGAATGAGAAAAATCAAAGCTTAAAAGGATATACACTTTCCGCGGATTAAAATTCGCAATAGACTTCAGCGAATGATTTGTCCCTGCTTTAATTCATCTTTTGCTAAATCCGTTCTGTATTTTAGATTACCAATTTCGACAGGCAATGTTCTGTACCCGGAGATCAATTTAAACCATTATGAAACTTGGAGAACTGTCTGTGGCATCGCTGATCCCAGCCCAGATCTGCTCAATATGTCTGCTTTTAATGAGGTCCCTGGCCGCATTAGCACTTATTTGAATTTCTTTCCCAAAGGTGTTAATAATTCCTTTTTAATAGGTAAGAGCCTGATAGATGTACGTCAGAGTCACGTGTCACCCTGTTCTTTGAAATTACAATTCCCCCAAAGCAGGTCCCAATCAATACTAGGTACAAAAGCATGAGGTCTGCAGCTCACAGGATTATGCACGGACTGGTTGGAATAGAAATGTTAAGTTTTGAGAAATGTTTTAATATCGTCCCTATCTTGACACTGGGGAAAACGGGTCAGATGTGGACGACCACCCTAATCATGATGGGGGCCAAGAGAATTGATTCCAGCAGCAAGCGGCCTGGGTGTCATTGGTGTGTTCCATGCTTATACCTCCCTGTGTTATACTTACGAATTAATATGTACCCCTATTGTGCCTATTTACTTCTGATGCTACCGCCTGTGCCAAGTATTGCCAATCACATCGACTGTATGTTCCTATATGCTGTATCATTGACAATTTGTTTTTGTTATTGCAAAATAAAAAATAAAGTAAAAAACAATAAAAATAAATATATATATGTATATGTATATGTCATGTGATCAAGGCTTGTAAAAGCCGAAACGCGTCATGTCGGACTGGTGTTGGGTCGCACAATAAACTGAAAACCTGCACTATCTATGGGTCCTGCCTCGTCATTCAAGATACGAATTTGTTTCTGACGTCTGTGCTTACCGAGTATATGTATATATATATATATATATATATATATATATATATATATATATATATATATATATATATCATCCCTATCAGAACCCCGTTCAGTGGTCGAAGGGGCAAGCAGAGGTTACTGGGCTCAACCGTGGGGGTTGAGCTCTTTTTCTCCTGATGTCCTGGGGTCTGTCCTAACATGGAACCTGAGCAATCGGGCCAGGTTCCCCTTCAGCGTTTGACTCTCAGCAGTAACACAGGATGAGCAGTCCAAGGTTTCTAGGGTGGAGGGGTACATGAGGGGGGGGGGTGAACATAGGCTTACAAGTTAAATGATCTGACAGCACTTGTCCAGATCAAATGCTTGCTTTTATGAAAAATAAGTATTTATTTCACAGCTACCAACACAAAGGGAAACATGACATTCACAAACAACTTCCACAGTTCCCTGAGGTCAGTGCTCTAGTGTTTCTTTAGGTGGTTCCATGGGGCCCACTTACTCCTCGCTCTAGCCATAATGGTTGTTTCCCATTCAGTATAGGCAACATTCAGGTGAAGCCCCACTAGTAGACCGAGTCTCAGGAGTTCCATTTCGACTCTGTATAAAAGCCAAAAGTGTTCCAGTGCCAAAGTGTTATCGGGTAACCAAGTTCTCCCGGTGCCAACTGGAGCAAAATCAGTCTTATCTCATCATCCAGATCCCATGAACACCGGAGTAGGTGAGCAGGGCGAGCGGCTAGCCTTGATGAATGTTTGACTACAGGCACTGCCCCCTCCGGGATCTTTGAAAGCTACTACAAACACATAGCTTGTGTATAAAATCAGACAGTGGGTCCGAAAGTACGGATACACCACTGCATGCACAGCACACCTTAGCGAGTTTGCTGAAAAAATACACGTGGCTTATTTTTGCCACAGCACCATTTTTTCATGTTGAATGGTCCTGAAGAAAGCCTCGAAATTGTTTCATGAGGCTGAAACATGTTGACCAGTACTTAATGGATAATGAAGAAGAAATTGCTTGTCTTCACTTTATCCTCCTGTTTTCTTTTAAACATGACTTTGTCAAAAAAGCAATTCCCTTTGGACACATTAATCAAAACAAGATGACACAACATACAACAACAATACAGGCAAACTCAGAGCAATGCAATAGTAAACCAAATTCTGAAACAACAAATAAATTCCAAATGCACAGTTCTATTTAATAATTAAATAATTAAAAATTGAAGTTAAAAACCAAGTTAAAAGGTATATCAATCAAGGGAAAACAGACAATATTTGGAACAAAATATATTCTAAAGTTCATCACATATGTTCCTAAAGCTAAACCAAGGGAGATACTCAAAAGGGTTTATTCAGTGTCAGTCAGAATAGTCCTTTGATTATACAGTGGATTCTCTCCCCCAATCCTCAACGCGTTTCGACGGGCCAAGTATAGTACAGCCGTCTTCTTCAGGAGAAATATTAACTGTCTTCCCCAGGTAACTTAATAGAAGGCGTAATGGTCATAGAAGGGATATATATCTCCCGGCTTTCTAATTAGATGTACTTCCTGTTGCTTAGCAGTTTTTGATAAGTCGTATTGTCAATGATGAAGTCAGATTATCCTGCTTGCACGCGGTAGCTGAGTTCTGATTTTTAAAACATTTTTTTTGAATAAAGACACCAAATAGTAACCTTATTTACAAGCCAGCTCATATATGAATGGGGATGCCTTCGTCTTCCCAATCGTTAATAAATGCTGCTTCTTTTAAAAGGGACCGATAAGCCTCCCGCGTGTAATCTCCGTGGTGTTCAGTCGACAGATTGGGAAGACGATTGGGAAGACGAGGCATCCCCATTCATATATGAGCTGGCTTGTAAATTCAAAAAAAAAATTTTTTAAATCAGAACTCAGCTACCGCGTGCAAGCAGGATAATCTGACTTCATCATTGACAATACGACTTATCAAAAACTGCTAAGCAACAGGAAGTACATCTAATTAGAAAGCCGGGAGATATATATCCCTTCTATGACCATTACGCCTTCTATTAAGTTACCTGGGGAAGACAGTTAATATTTCTCCTGAAGAAGACGGCTGTACTATACTTGGCCCGTCGAAACGCGTTGAGGATTGGGGGAGAGAATCCACTGTATAATCAAAGGACTATTCTGACTGACGCTGAATAAACCCTTTTGAGTATCTCCCTTGGTTTAGCTTTAGGAACATATGTGATGAACTTTAGAATATATTTTGTTCCAAATATTGTCTGTTTTCCCTTGATTGATATACCTTTTAACTTGGTTTTTAACTTCATTTTTTAATTATTTAATTATTAAATAAAACTGTGCATTTGGAATTTATTTGTTGTTTCAGAATTTGGTTTACTATTGCATTGCTCTGAGTTTGCCTGTATTGTTGTTGTATGTTATGTCATCTTGTTTTGATTAATGTGTCCAAAGGGAATTGCTTTTTTGACAAAGTCAATAGTTGGTACCCCATCCCTTTGGTAGAGGGTCCCTCTCTCTTTTATTAGAGTTCTTTTAAACATGCCCTGGGATGCTGAGAATAAATATTTTTGTTAGCAAGGAGTCCCAGAGCCATTGTTAACCTCACCACACCTTTTTTGAGCACCAGTCACACAAAAACAAAATCCGCTTCACTGTAATTCAGGCATCGAAGCACACCTGGGCTTTACTTGGCTGCCCAGCTGGGAACCCGCTGATGAAGCATGCCACCAACTAGGTTGGTGGGTGAGGCTTCTTCTTCAAAACCCTAGTGGTACTTGGCGCTAAAAGATTTATAGAATAGTCGTCTTTGCTTAAGGATTCGTCTGTGGGAGCGTCCACGTTGTTTTTGATTATCTACACGTGTACCACTGGAGCGGCTGGAGTCCCTGAGTGGGTGCTGTAGCTGCAGCGGCTGTCTCCAGTAAGCTCTCTGTATGTGGCCTAGGCAGGCTGCGCTCGCGGTCCACAAGTTCCTCACACCCAGTTATGCAGCTGCAGCAACCAGAGATTATTCATGGCTCTTTCAAGCTGGGTAAGTTCCTTGGCCCTTCCCACTGTGAGTGGGAGAAAGAAGGCTTGGGAAGGTCCTGATGCTGATCCGCAGCTAAGATGCAGGCTCCGCAGAGGGTCCCACAGTGGCCTCTCTCCTCCCTTGGAATGTCAGGAGGCGATGCGTGGCCCTTCAAAAACTTCAACTGCCGGAGGGTCAGGGAGGACTTGGGGCACCATCCTTTGAAACGTATTACCTGGAGTCACAGCTCCAGTCGATTTCTTGATGGCTGGCAGGAAGAAACCTCTATGAGATGAGCACAGGAGGCGGTCCACTCCCCACCTATATAATTTGCCAGTTCTTACACCCCACTAATATACATCGCTCTTGACCCCTACATGGGTGGATAGCCCAAAAATGTCTAACTAGGGTATTCCAACTGACGAATAAAATCACCCATACTCCCCAAATTTTCCCCTCCAGGCTTACCGGGACCCTTAGGCCCGTTCACGGCTGACCAATTGTTGGAGTGGAATGCACACTCCTTAGACAAGGTGGGAAACCTCTCCCAAGATGCCAAGATCCTTACATTGGAGCAAATTGGCCAGGACTGCAACATCCCCCCGGACCAGTTTCTAATACATGGGCACTGCTGGTGGCACTCCGATCACTATGGGGAGCGCCGGATGAAGAACCACCTTCTCACGTGGTGATGCATACTTCTACCTCATGGGGAGGTTGACACCTCATTGCATGGCTATATAAGCTATTAGGGAGGACATGGCCACCCCTCGGATTCAACGTTGACACCTCTGTGAAGAGGACTTAGAAAGGCCTCTTCATGAAGCTGAGTGGTCCAGAGCCCTGGAGTCCCCTAAAACTGTTTCGAGGAACACTCATTTTAAAAACATCCAATATATGATCCTTCATAGTGCGTATCATACACCCTCTCGACTAAATCGTATATTCACCAAGGCCAATTTCGCCTGCCCCAGATGTCTTACCCAGGTCGTTGACCTCCAGCATATGATTTGGTCCTGCCCCAGCATAGCAAGTTTCTGGCGTGCAGTACATACTTCCATAGCAACCCACACCGAACTCACCAAATTAAATTCATGGGAGGCTACTGCCTTAGGTATATTCCCAAGACAGAAAACCCATAGGTTGCGAGAGAGCTTCGCCAACCTCACCCTTCTGTTGGCCAAGCTTCTTCTAACCATGCACTGGAAGGTCCGGCACCCACCGTCTCTCCCCTTCAGGCACAAAGCACTACTCAGATGGGGAGAGGCAGAAAGTTCTGCAGTGCACTGGAAAGAAGCCTGACAAATAAGCCGGCGCACTATAGCCGCAATCTGGGTTACCATGCTCATGCAGTTTAAGGAACAAGCTTAAGAGGATACATATTGACCCATCCTCCCTACCTAATGCCCCAACATTACTCCCCTCCCTTTGTTACATCACAAGATGGCAGTGTTTATGTTCAGCCCCCTTTCTGGCCCGCAAACACAGTACATTCTGTGTCGCATCATTATACAATTTCCGCTCGTGCCCTCCTCCCTGGTTCCTTCTTCCCAGTTCGAAGTTTTATATGTTTTCATTAATTGAGACCTCTTCAAACTCCTGGGACATGTAGGGAGCCATGAAGCCATAATGATGCCTTATGCGGCAGCACGTAGCTGAAGGATTTCGACATTGTCCTTATTACGAGCCAAGGCATATCTCACTTAGCCTACACAGCGAGGCACAAACTAAATCCGACATCCTGACGATAATTGTCATTTCTCTTTCTCACTGATTGTGCTGGTTCTGAACCTTGAATCCTTGGGCTTCATGCACTAAAATTGTAATGTATTTGATGATTGCTACCTTTTATTGTTATCACCATGCTACAAGATGTCTACATTTCATAAAACCCAATAAACATTGGTTAAACAAGGAGTAGCGCTCCACGATTGATGCACTAAGCAAGGCTTTAAGTGGGATAAAAAAACTGGGGGGTCTCCCAAGGGGGCATGGCCAATGTAATTAGGGCGTGGCTTAAAAAAACACGTAAGCTAAAGCTTTGTGCTTAGCATAGTGTGCCGCCAGACTGGTATTTTGCTGTTTCTGTCATTGCATTCAGATATATGATACAACAAGTAACATCATACCTACAAGAAGTCAGGACTATTGGCTTTGTCAATGGTTGTTAGTTGCATAAGATAAATAATCAGCAACCGTGGCTTGTATATAATATTGAATAAGCTTCCACTTAAAGCCCTGGTGACACTACAACAGTGTTGCTGCTCCTGAGTTCTGAAAAGAGAAGAGATATCCAGAGAGAAAATTACTCTCTTTAAAGGACTTCCCTTCCCCTATAACACTCGGAAAAAAACAGACCTCCTGTGCCAGAGCACAAAACAGAGCCTGATAGAGACCCGTTTCGAGGCCTCCTTGAAAAAACTGCCGGTGCTCAGACCCGATGAGACCCGGCGCACTTAAAGCCCTGGCGCTAAGGCTGAAGAGCCCATTTACTCAGCCCCGGGTGCCCCCGAAAGCATGTGTAGATCTGGGGATGGTGGTGGGGCTTTTACGGCCTTGGTGGAGATTGACATGCAAGCCTCTAATTATTTTTCTGTCTGGCATCACATTCGTGATTTTACTTTACAACTACTGTGCACTGTTTTGATCTTTACTGTGAAATAAATAAAATGTGGTTTATAAAAAGAAGTCATATCATGGCTTTGGTACCAACAAAAACGTTCTATAGTCATGTTCCAGTAAGAGAACCTACTCAGCCGTTTTCCTCTGAATAGAACAAACATCTGTTCAGTGGCATAGCTAGGGGGGAGGGGAGGGGGTAGTCCGCCCGGGAGGCACAAGTTTTGAGGGCAGCGACCTCCCCCGCTATCACCTGCCATGTCAGGGCAGCACCCCCCGCCCCCCACTCCTCAATGCGTTGGCCGCAAGGCGGCAAACAGAGAAAAAACTTGCCAGCACCCCCTGCTGTTCACTGCATCCACCACAAATGCAGAGACAGCCACAGGCGCCCATAGGGCTAGCCACACCACTGGGTCTGCCTTCTCTTTGAAATGAGAACTGTATATTAATGTTTATTATGCCTGCACCATGTTCAGAAACAGTTGCATCCTCTACAAAACCATCATGGCCAGCATCCTTGCCTATCTTCATACAAGTTTGCCAACTCTGGTGGCTCTCAGGACACCTGTAGTCAGGACACCATGAGACTGGAGACAAGAGCAAAAAAGAGAAAACAAGGCATTGGGCCTTCTCAGTATATAAATGCTGAATCTGGAATGGCATTCCTGGGTCCATCAGGACCACCACAACCTTTTTCCAGTCTCAGAAAGAGCTGAAGAAACACATCACATTAAAGTAACAATCCACTCTCGCTCTTAGAAACCAGCTACCCCTCCAATCACATGGTCAATGGGTCTTAGATGTGACCTTGCACTGCCTCTCAGCTAATAATGGATCATACAAATATCACATATATGCATATTTAAGTACATACATGGACATGACAGGCTCTACCCTCGGGATCCACAGGTCAGCCCTCTTCCCTCCCCCTCCCTTGTGCCCTCTTCTCCCTTTCCTCCCACTTCATAGTATGCCCCCCCTTTATCACGTCAGCCTTACCACTAGCTAATACGCTCCTCGTCCACCGGTACTCCAATATCATCTCCTCCCCCCTATTCCTACCTGCTACTCCCTTTTATAGTCCACCCCTCCGCCAACCTCCTCCCCCAGCTAACTTTCCCTACGCTCCCCTCATTCCTCCCTCTCCCCCTCTTCTCTACCCCCTCCTCCCCTGGCTTCTTACCCCGATTTCTTCACAATCCTAATGCATCTCTCTCCTTCCCCCAACTCCACCAGCAATGCTGTGGAGTGGGGGGAAGGGTACCCCCTTTATCCCACTGGTAACCCTTTCCATCTCCCTCCATCGGGCCCAGCAGAACCATATCCTTTCTTCAACTTCTCCTTCTCCCAACCCCCCCCCCCCCCCCCCCACTCTGCCAGATACCGGTTCCCTCACAGCCACCCCTCCTAGCCAACAGGACCTCTCCAACCACCTCCCCTCTTTTCCTCCCAAACCTCCTACACTCCTATGACACCTCACAGTCCTCCCCTCTCCTTTTACCCCACCACCTTGATCCGCACCCATCCCCCCTAAATATGTCCTAAATTCCTTTTCTTCGTGCAACGCCAACAAAGACAATCTCCCTTCACCTCTGATACACCAACCCCCCTCTCAACCTCCACCTTTCCCCATCTTTGAACCCTATACCCCAACTCTCCTCCTGTCCCCCCACCTCTCCATTCCTTCCACCACCTTCTTTTCTCCCCTCCTTTTGCCATTGAGACACCCAACCTTCCGTGCCCTGCCCTACTCTCTCTAAGCTAGGCTCTCTTATCACCTCCATCTCCCAGCTTGTAGCTTCCATTTCACTTTTAAGCTCTAAGATTTCAACTTTCCCATTCACCTCAACTCCTTTGGAAAACTCTCACCTTCCCACGAGATGCACCTCGCCCCCTCAGCCCATCATAGCTAAGCATAACCTGTCGTCTGCATACATCGTTCACTCACACAAGCCCTTGAACGCCACCCTTCTTCAACCAGCATCTCCGAGTAACCCAACTATCTACACTATTGCAACCATCTCCTCTGTCAGAACCAAGCATCCACCTCCTAAACCCTCCCATGCACCCCCGTATAGGTATAATATCCCTATCACCCTTCTTAGCCCAAGTGCCCCCGTCACCAAAATAGTCTCGACAGAGCTGCGCTGTCTGCTCCACAACTGCAGATCTGCAATAAAACACAAACACGAAATCTCTGATACCATCACCCTTCACAATATTGACCTGTTCTTCCTAACTGAGACCTGGTTCAATGATACCTCTCACTCTATGTTTGATCTCCTATTACCCACAGGCTATTCTATTTTCAGTAATGACAGACCTATCAAAGTTCGGGGAGGTGTTGCAGTCATCTTTAGAAACTTCCTTTAACTGAAGGCTTTTCCTATCAGCGACTTACGCACTTTTGAATGTTTATCTCTTGAGCTTCAACTACACCACCGCTCACCCCTCAGATTCCATGTCATATACCGCCCACCTGGCAGCGGCCCTTTGTTTATGGAGGAACTCACTGACTTCATCAGCGACCAATACTCACAAAGTGACAATCAGACCTTTGTGGGTGACTTCAATCTCCACTGGGGCTCCCAGCAAGACTCTTCCGCGAACTTGCTGGCCAACCTTCCTCTCTACAAACAATCTTATCCAACACTGCACAGAATCAACACATTCTAAGGGCTCAATCCTGGACTGTGTTATTTCTAAAGCAGGCATGCTTTATATCGCTACCCCTATTCACGTAGACTGGTCTGACCACCTCCTCATTCCATTCTCTCTTCACCTATCACACTCTATAACTCTTGGCCAACCTAAGAGGGCTACCTCCTGGTTCTTTGACACTAAAAATATTGACACTGTTTCCCTCTGTGAATCAGCTTTGCTGTCACTTCCAAGGCTAGACCCGAACCTAGATGTTGACGATAGTGGAGAAGTGTGGCTCACTGGTTAGAGGAGGCATACCCTGAAGCAGAGGTCAGACCTGGGACCAGGGTTCAATTCCCGACGCAGCAGGGTCTTGAGCCCAATTGTCCACGGACTCGATAATTCTCGCTTCGGTGCCCACTCTAATCACGGGTTCATACTCTGCAACTCTGGGCATTAAGCATGCTTAATCCCCACTACGGCCCCCCGCGGCGGGATGCCTGGCTTTCACCTTGGGGATGCCCAGTACGGGTTATCTCACAGGGAAAAGCCAGGACGGGTTCCCGAGGCAAGCGCCGAGATGCCCTAGGGTAAGTCGAGCGCTATATAAGAACGCACATACATACATACATACATACATACGATCTCACCTCCCAATGCCTCTCAGTCCTTGCAGTCGAAATCAATAGCGTCACTCCTCTCCAAAGCAAAAAGAAAAGGCCCATTCCCTCAGCACCTTAGTTCAACAAATGCCTATATGAAGAAAGGAAGCACCTAAGACTCCTGGGGAAACAATGGAGGCAAGCACCCTCCACCGATAATTGGGCCACGCTTCGTTCAGCAAGATCCAAGCACCACTAGCACATCTTCCTTGGGAAAGCATCACACTTCAGAACCCTCCTTGACTCAGCCAAAAATAGACCTAAAAAACTATTTGATCTCATCAAGAATACTAACTGCTCTCCCCCAACCTCCAAGTTGGAGGATTCTACAATGAAAGCTGTGGATTTTGCTGTATTCTTTGACGAAAAAGTGAAATCACTTATGGATCAGGTCGTTCATCCTACCCCTCCAGAGGAGCGCAAATCACTAGCCATTTGGCAGAACCTCGACCCCATCTCTGAAGATGTCCTCCTCAAGTGCATCCTCGAAACAAAGCCCTACAACCATTCTCTCGACCCTATCCCTAGTTCCATTGCCATTGACTTCTATACCCATTCTTTTCCCTATTGGACCACTCTGGTCAACCTCTCCCTCTGTCAAGGCTCCCTTCCTGTTCCCTTCAAAACTGGGCAGGTCACCCCTCTGCTTAAAAAAACCCACTGCTGATGGGAATGACTTCAACAACTTCCACCCCATCACTAACTTACCCTTTCTTGCGAAGATCACAGAAAGATGTGTTGCGAAACAACTCTCTTGTCATATCAAGGACAATGATCTTCTTGACAATTTTCAGTCTGGCTTCATCCAAAACTGCAGCACTGAAACATCACTGATGCAAGTGATTGATGACGCCCTGCGGATACTCGATTCGGGGGGGGTCTTGTCTTCTAATTCCTCCTCCTCTCCTCCTCACTTTCTCCTCCCTGGTTCAATCATAGATGGGCCAGATGAATCTGCTGAACAATAAACCCATCATTGTCGACCGTGCAAAATCCTTTGGTGTCACACTTGACACAAAACTCAATCTACTCTTCCACATTAATTCAATTGCAAAGTCTGCTCGATACCAACTGCGCCTTCTTTGGGGGATTCAGCACTTCTTCCCGGAGCATGACCTTAAAACCCTGGTATAATCGCTGGTACTCGCCAGACTGGACTACTGCATTTCTCTTCTGACTGGCTTCCCCAAATCCCACCTGTCCCCTCTTAAGTCTGTTCTCCATTCAGCAGCTCGTTTCATTTATGGGGCCAAAAGAAGCGACCACATCACACCCATGTTATCCACCCTCCGTTGGCTTTCCATCGAGGCAAGATCTATCTACAAGACTGCCTGTATCACCCACAAAGCCTTGCACTCATCCTCTCCGCTCTACCTGGCGAATAAACTGAAACTCTCGGGAGGCTCTAGACCATCACGAAATGAGGAAAATCTACTACTTGAACCTCTCACTTTCAAGAAGGAAAGATCGATGGCCCAATCCTTTTCAGGCAACGAGGTGAGAATCTGGAACTCACTTCCGCCTCAGTTCCGGACCACCACCTCCTCCCAGCCCTTCAAAACTGACCTCAAAGTTCTCCTCCTTCAAAGACATTTCCAAATGTAATTCATGCCCTCTCTATTATCTGAAGGAAGTCCTTCCATTATAGAAAAATCTACTTCACATGACTATGGAAGTGCCTTCCCAGTGTGTTCTGCCAGTTATTGCAGTATTATCCTTCTACCTGTATTTGGTACTCGTTTGTAACATGCACGCGTCACTTTTCTCTTGTAACACACTGTTTTCTACCTCTTACATTTTGTTTGTTTTCGCTACCTGCACAAGTGCCACTAGTGCCTACGTAACGTTTGTTCTTGTGTTTGAGTTTCCTCCATATATTGCAGTATTATACCTCTATGTGTACTTTGTATGCTTTTGTAACCTGCACACATGTCTGTTTTTCCTCCTGTAATGCACCGTTTGCTACCTCTTGTATTTTGTTGGCTCACGATTGTCACTTTTGCCTCATTTAATGTAACGTTTGCTTTTGTAATTTGCTCACTTGTAATGTTCTCATGTATCAGTTCCATTCTTTTTGTGAAGCGCTCTGACACCTTCGGGTAAAGTCTGCGCTATATAAAAACGCATAAATAAATAAATAAATAAATAAATAAATATGGGCCAAGCCCTGCATTTATAACAATATTATTGTGCCATTGCCCTGTGCAATAATTCCAATATGTATTATGTGCTCGTCAAAGGGTCCTGCAAGCCTCTCGAGGAAGGCAGCACTGCATTGTGTGACATGTCTCCCTATCAACGCCTGCTCAGATTCAAGGGAAGGTCTCGCAAGGTGCCCTTTAATTGAATAAGCCCTGAGTCATATGTCATGTTGAATCTGATACGCTTTCCTGTCCCCACAGCCATGCTCGGCTCTCTGCAGAGAACATGGACATTTTTCTGCGTAATCTGTGGAGGAAGTAATGTGGCAATGTGGGAAAAACGCGCTAGAAACTGTTATCTAAACTTGTTGACAAATGCACCTCTTTCCAGGATTTCCCATCATGCACATTTCACTGAGAAATTGACCCATTTTCTGTCCATTTTTTGCACTTCTCTGCTTTTAAAGCAGCCGGCTCAATTACACCAATTTTCGTAACTATGACTGATGGGAAAACATGTCTGACAGTGAACTACTCAGGCGTGAGTGCGGATGCTCCAGTAAGTGATCGGCCTTATTTTCCATAAGTGAGCGCTACTGGTTAGAAGGGACATTAGCCAATCAAAATACTGTCTGCGCTCTCGTTTATGGCATACATGCCAACATTCCAAAGCAGGAAAGAGGGCTATACCAAAACGAAATAGGGGGAATTTAATTGATTTATTTTATCCATTGACTAGCATTGAAACGGAGACAATTTTTGCCTAGGAGACATATAAAATAAAGTCATTTTTGGCAACAAAAAAAAATCATGTCTCCCAACTGAATCGGGTCTGTTGGTATGTATGTTATAGATAAAGCACTTTGCAATGGTCGCCCCTTTTTCGGAATACAACTTTGCTGCATTAATCTAAAGGGCATATTTACTAGAAATAGCGCAGCGCTGCAGGTCATCTTACTGCCCCGAGCTGCACCATTAGGAAAGTGAAGGAATGTGTTGTTTACAGCAATACAACACACCCCTGTGCTTTCCTCTGCACTGACACACCATTGGCTGCCTATCACCAAGGCAGGCAGCCTTGCACCATGGTGCAAGGGTGCCCGCATTGCAGGGATGATTGTTTTTGTGCAGGAAGTGGCACCTTCCTGCACAAAAACAATACTTGATGTTTTTACCCTCTGCTTTTCTCTGCAGAATGCAGCATACATAGAGAGAGCAGAAAACGAGGAGAAATAAAGATATTTCTCCTCGTTGCACCACCATTAACGCCTCCGCTGGCGAGGCATTGGATTGTGATACGTTCCCAGGCTTACCAAACTTTGTAAATAAGGAAATGCATCCGAATCCATAGGTGTTGAATTGGAGCACCCACAGCAACATCCATGCATCGCCCCTTTCACTCAGAGTAATGCCTGAAAGGTGGCCATATTTACAAGGCTACGTAAAGCCAAACAAGGTGGCTTTGCGAGGCCTTGTAAATATGGCTCAGCACTGTGCATCACTGGAGCGCTTAAAAAAGTAACGCTCCATTGGCGCACGGACCTTGTAAATATGCCCCACAGTATATCAGCTGATTTCATCTCATCAATATCTTTGCTGTGTTGACTCAATATCTTAAATGTGAAAAGTGCTGAAAACGGGCAAATGGGAGATTTTGAAAAAAATCGGGGAAATGCAGTTTGCCCACTGACTTCCATTGAAGCAGAGCCATCAAAAATAAAGCAAATTTTGAGTCTTCTATCTCAACTGGGTCTGTTGGAATGGATATATCTGGTGCATATTAGCTTATATCCACTGCTTGCTTTCTTTACCTTTCTCTGCAGCAGGTACATTCATAAAATTCAAAGTAACTGAAAATGTTCATTAATATTGCAGGAACCCCTTACCTAATATTGTTATATTAGTCAGACTGAGTGCTGAATAGTGGAAATATAAAGAACTACTGACCCAACTCTTTTGATGCTGTACTCCCCTGGTTCTGAAGATCTTCCTGTTGTCTGAATCTGTGTAGTGGCTAATCATGGGCGAATTTTGCGAATTCGCGATTCGCGAATTTGCAGATTTTGCGAATTCGCGTATCCGCAAATTTGCAAATTTGCGAATTCGCGGATTTGCGGATTTTTAAAGTGGGGGGTCTTCCATGCGAGTTCACATGCCTCTTGTGTGTATAAAAGGTCTGAGACCGATCAGAGCAGTAGATGAAGAGACAGACCCTCCTGGTCACAGGAACAGCAAAGGGATTGCGCTCGTGAAAGTCAAGGATGCAAAGGCCTCTATCCAGCATCACAGCTGATTTTCGACGGTATATTTGGGAAGAAAGCACACCTGTCCAGCCTCGACAACGCTCACAATTGTTTTTGGGCTGAAGAATGCGTCACTGAATTTGAGCTTCAACTAGTTCCAGCGACCATGTGTGTGTTACTATGCAATCGCGCCGAAGGGCACAGGGGTCTCCTCAGTGAGCTGTGCTTCCATGCAAGTTCACATGCCTCTTGTGTGTATAAAGGTCTGAGACCGATCAGAGCAGTAGATGAAGAGACATCCCTCCTGGTCACAGGAACAGCAAAGGGCAGGGTGTAACTATTTTACGATGGCGCCGGCAAGCTGCCAGCGCCAGCCTAAAATAGTTCCTAAATTAGCTTCAAGTTCAAGTTTCAAGTTTTTATTTATGTTTTGGAACTCGTGAGAGGTCCACATAAAATTTACAACTACATACAATCCATTATTAAACAATAAAAATAGCAGACATATTATTACAGATCCAAAAAGCATTTATAAAAGTTAAAGATTCTAGAACAAAACATTTCATTGGGGGGTTTAAGAATAGCTTTAGAAAAGGCACTAGCAGATAAAATACCAAGTTTTAGGCAAATTGGTCTCACCCACTTGCGTCGAGAATTTGACAAAGCCGGACATATGAATAAGACATGAGTGAGATCTTGGATCGAGCTGTTACACAAAGTGCACTTGTTCGAGGAACCATTCCACTTGGATAAAAGGTTATTCAGTGGTAACATATCTTGCCTTATTAGAAACCAAAAACGACGAATGCCGTGGGGAAGATTCCAAGTAACGTAGAGTTGCATATTTTTAAAATCATAAGAATTAATCACCGGCAGATCACCTTTCTTTGTCCTTCTCTGGTCCCTATCCAACGAGAAGCTTAACTTCCACGTTGCTAATTTTAAGGAGGCTTTTAACTGATATAGGGATAATGAAAAAAGAGTAGATTCCTCCAATTGCAATAACGAGACCGCCTTTCTGAAGTTTTTTACAATTGGGGAAAACTCCTTTAAGGGACCCAATAATTCCTTTTGAATAAGGTGTCCTAATGTGGCTGGTTCACATTTAGCTAGGTAAAAAATCCGTCTTACTATCCCAGCCAAGCCCTGAACCCAACTACTTCTCATGCCATACTCAAGCCTAAGTGAGGCCGCTGAGCAGGCATAATTAACAGAAGTTAGTTGTCGCAGGAGTCTGCCTTCAATAATGTGGAGAAATCCCCAGCAACTCACATCGATAAGTTCAGTGCCATAGAGTAAAGAAGCCAGGAGTTTTGCATGGAAAGCTTCTAGCAAATAGGAAAAATGCCGTTTTCCTGTGGCTTTATATAGTGCATTTAAGCCCTTACCCTGCATCAGAGCCTTGCACATATTACTCTCAATATGGGCCTTGTTACTCATATTACCACATATTATTTTCCCTAAAAACATGTAGGATTTCACAATTTCTAACTTTTGGCCGCTTATTGACCATGCGAAATTCCCATGAGAGTATCTTTTCTTTCCGGTCAAACACATAACCTTACTTTTGGAGATGTTTATCTGTTAAAAATGCAACTCTGCGAAAACATGTAATGCATGCAGACGATTGTTCAGGCCTTTCGGTGTCAGACCTAACAACAATATATTGTCAGCATACATTAAACATGCAATAGCTTTATCTCCCAATACAGGGGCAATACCACTACTCAAAGACAAAACTTGAGGGAGATCATAAACGTAAAGGGAGAATAATAAAGGAGCCAACAAACATCCTTGTTTAAGACCATTGGCAGAGGGGATGGTGTGTGACAGGCCTCTTTCCCCTCCCATCATTATTTTGCACCAGGTATCCGATTGGAGGTCCTGTATGAAATCTAACAGTAAAGGTGGTATGCCTAAAGACGATAGTTTCCTCCACAGCAAGGGGCGGTCAACTTTATCGAAAGCTGTGGAGAAATCTATGAAGGCTGCATATACTTTTCCACCTCGGACCGTGATGCATTTATCCATTATCACTTGTAAAGCTGTTAGATTATCCATAGTGCCATGGCCTTTGCGGAAACCCGTTTGCTCAAATGGAAGAATGTTACTCCGATCCACCCATTCAGTTAACAATTTCAACAGGCATTTGGCAAAAACTTTGCCGATGGCATCCAGGAGGTCATTCTGGCGGTAATTTTGAGAAGCAAGCCGATCACCCTTCTTGAAAAGGGGGACCAAAATACTCCCTTTCCAAGAGGGAAGGAGCGACCTGCTTAAAAAGCAGTGGGCAAATACAGGAAAGAGTATTTTTCTCCATTTTAAACTACTCTGCTTTAACCCCTTCCAGGCTCATGACGAGCTGGGCTCGTCATGGTGTAGCCTCCTCAAACACTGATGACAAGCCCAGCTCGTCATGAACAATGGGTTTTTAAAAATATCAGCATGGGTGCAGAATTCCACTAGCACGCATGTGGTTAAGGCAGAAATAGGCAGCTCGTCTGGACCCATTGCCCCAGACGAAGGCATTTCCCTTATTGCCTGTTCAATAGACTTTTCAGACGGAGATTCCTCTAGAGCCGAATAAACCACCAAAAAACTTCCCACAGGAAAAGATTCGCCATTACTTGCATAAAGATTTTTTATATGGTCAGCCCAGATTCGTTCCTCAATAGGGATGGGGGTGGGACTCGACCTTGCACCACAACCCCTACCTATAAAAGACCAGAACGTTCTTGCTTGGCCATAAAAGGTTGCCTCCCTCAGTTGTATCCAGAGTTGGTCCTCCCTATCTTTACGTAATCTGAACTTCAACCTTTTCCTTCTTCTTTTTAATAAAGCTATACATCGGGATCTTTCGGGAAGAGTATTCAAATATTGGTCCCTTACCAATTTCTTTATTTCTTTATTTAACAAGCGAATGGAGCTGGGACGAGGGTTTGGAAGCCTATTTCTTTTAGGTTGTCTGGCTAAAGAGGTCACTTCTGCTCGAGCACCTGCTTTATTTTATCTATTAGAGCTTCCTGTTGAAGCTAACTTAGTAACTATTTTAGGATGGCGCTGGCAGCTTGCCGGCGCCATCCTAAAATAGTTACAACAGGCCAGGCTTCAACTTTTGCCCCCGGATCCGCTGCTCGCGGATTTGCGAATTCTCGGTAAATTACCGAAAATTCGCAAAATCCGCGAGCGGAACGGATTTTGCGCTCATGCCTAGTAGTGGCCTTGTCACCGTCAACAGTGGCTGAACAAGAAGCCAACAACTTCTCTCTTCTTGAATCTATTCACTGCAGTTTGAACAAGGGGGTCCGCGCGTTGGAGTGCAACGCCCACATTGTGCTCGGACAATTGGGAAAGGGGGACGTGAACCCCGAAGGCATGTCACATTGGTGGCCGTTTGGCTGCTGCGACATTACGGAGTTCAGGCATGCGCACCAGGGATCCGCCGGCACGACTAGAGACTCTGATTATGCTTCTCTTTCTTTACTGACAAAACCTCAGCAACTAATCAAAACATCAATAAAGAAAAAACTACACATCTTGACTGCTGAGCAGCAAAGAAAGAGGCCGCGATAGGGTGTCAGCAAAGAAAGAGGCTGAGAGATGGTGTCAGCAAAGAAAGAGGCAGCGAGATGTAGTCAGCAAAGAAAGGGGAAGCGTGATGGTGTCAGCAAAGAAAGAGGCAGCGAGATGGTGTCAGCAAAGAAAGAGGCAGCGAGAAGGTGTCAGCAAAGAAAGAGGCAACGAGAGGGTGTCAGCAAATGAAGAGCCAGCGAGATGGTGTCAGCAAAGAAAGAGGCAGCGAGATGGTGTCAGCAAAGAAAGAGGCAGAGAGATGGTGTCAGCAAAGAAAGAGGCAGCAAGATGGTGTCAGCAAAGAAAGAGGCAGCGAGAGGGTGTAAGCAAAGAAAGAGGCAGCGAGATGATGTCAGCAAAGAAAGAGTCAGCAAGATGGTGTCAGCAAAGAAAGAGGCAGCAAGAAGGTGTCAGCAAACAAAGAGGCAACGAGAGGGTGTCAGCAAAGAAAGAGCCAGCGAGATGGTGTCAGCAAAGAAAGAGCCAGCGAGATGGTGTCAGCAAAGAAAGAGGCAGCGAGATGGTGTCAGCAAAGAAAGAGGCAGCAAGATGGTGTCAGCAAAGAAAGAGGCAGCGAGAGGGTGTCAGCAAAGAAAGAGTCAGCGAGATGGTGTCAGCAAAGAAAGAGGCAGCGTGATGGTGTCAGCAAAGAAAGAGGCAGCGAGAGGGTGTCAGCAAAGAAAGAGGCAGCAAGAGGGTGTCAGCAAAGAAAGAGTCAGTGAGATGGTGTCAGCAAAGAAAGAGGCAGCGAGATGGTGTCAGCAAAGAAAGAGGCAGCGAGAGGGTGTCAGCAAAGAAAGAGGCAGCGTGATGGTGTCAGCAAAGAAAGATGCAGCGAGTGGGTGTCAGCAAAGAAAGAGGCAGCAAGAGGGTGTCAGCAAAGAAAGAGTCAGTGAGATGTTGTCAGCAAAGAAAGAGGCAGCGAGATGGTGTCAGCAAAGAAAGAGGCAGCGAGATGGTGTCAGCAAAGAAAGAGGCAGCGAGATGGCTTTTCTCGTTTTGAGGGCATTAAGGAGCAGTGATTGGTAGACTGGCAAGGAGGTATTTAAGAGGGGCCTGTTATACTCATGGGATTTGTCGTTTTTGTTTATTGATGTTTTGATCACCTGCTGCGGTTTTGGCAGTAAAGAAAGAGAAGCAAAATCCTCGCCTCCGTGTCCTTAATGGACTCTGAAATTCTTTTCACGAAACCTAGAATTCATTTTATTATTCAGTCCCTTGGTGTATGTGAAATACCACTCCTGGTCCTTTGGACAGAAGGAAGTACCTTAATAGAAGCAGGCACGGTAAGTGGAAGCAGTGTGTATATGTATGTGTAAGGGAGGAAGAGAGAGCCCAAGTTAAGGCAAGAGGGTAACAAGGAAATCTTACCAGCTGAGGTGGTAGGGGAAAGAACATCAACCAGGAGGGAAATAGAAAGCCGCCACTTGATGTGGGCAGGCTGGAAAGGCTTACAAGGCGTAACCCTGGGTAAGTCACATTTTCTTCCTTTAGTTGGAGTTTCCATTTCCTCAACGGAAATTTTACCCATAGTACAATTGCGCCTTGTTGAAAGTATTTGTGGAATAGCACCACCACAAAATTGTGGCGGCGTTCCCTTCCCTATGCTGCCCAGGAAAGTGATTTATTTCTGCCTTTCTTTGTTCTGTTTCCTATATTTGTGTAGATTGACGACAGACAAAATAAATTTCCTTAGTTAATCATCTTTGTTTGATAGAAGATTGTAAATGGTCACAAATTCACATGTTTCAATGCATGGTTAGCTTTTAAGGCAACTGTGCTGAAACGTCCACCCCTTTCTCTGGCATTTTCTCCTGTGTAATATTAACCAATCATGAGTCAATAATTTCTTATATAGTTTATTTGTGCTTTTTTTACAGTAGCAACAGAGCAGTAATTGCAGTCCAGCACATAAGATAGTATTATTTCCACCTTACAGTACTGTACCCTGAAGGGTTTAATGTAGACATAGTTAGAAAAGTAGAAACAACTGCTGGGATATAACAGAGGCAGTGACCCCTAAAGTTCTCATTAACCATGACATATCAGGCTCTACTGTATCCATCAATGACACTTAATGGAGTATGAGATTAGGTAAAGCCACTTTAGCCAATTGCAAGTGTCATAACAAACCCCGGCATCTGTTCCCAAGGTTGGAAATTGTTGTGTGAAAGTGCAAGGTGGATCCCATATGTGCCCGGGTCTGGACATTTGTGGTAGTAGGGTGTCATAGAGTTCACTATTACAGTTACAACAAATGAGATCTTTCAGACAGTCGCGAGTGTCTCAACTCCGGTGGAATGGAATTCATCTCTTGGACAACAAAAGAGGCAATGTGGCACACAAACGCAGTGACGCAGGCCGCTTACTCACATAGCCTAGCGGTGCTATCCGTGAAATAAGGGAGAGGGCACTCTCAAGCCTCTTTGGGAGGTCATGGAAGACCAGCTCCCGGTATGCTGCCCTGATAGGGCACATCCATGTCAGGTTGAAAATGTCTACATGGGCAGCAACCCAAAGAGCACGCCATGCACAGGTATGTAGCCCAGCATCTTGGGAATATGTTTTGTAGCGACATGTGGTTTGCGGTATCTCGTGTTACTTGTTTTAGACTGTGAGTGCACCTCGTGTAAAATAGTCTAACAAGATACAGGCAGAAGTCTTGTTCAAGCATAAAGTGAGACTCACAAGACTTTTTTTACATGAGACGCCTGCAAGAAGTTATGTGAAATCACATAATTTAAAATTTTGAGTAATTTTACAGTCAATAAACAACACTTACCTATGGCAGCACTCGGGGAGGGAATCTTCAGAGGTGCCAGGAGGGTTGGGACTGCTGCCTCCCCACACTGGCTGTTGTCAGGTCAGCCAATGAGGAGAGGCAGCAGTTCCTACCTCGTCACAGAGTGGGATGGGGTCAGAGAGTCTGCTGACTCTACCCACTCTGTGACGAGGTGTCAGGGATAGAGACTCAGTCCTGGTTATTCGAGGGCTTAAAACTAAAGTATCCATGGACAAGGCTATCACTGACGCTCCCCTCATCATGAGGGGGCGGGCCTTACAGGACCTTTGCTGAGCTGAGGAGGTTACACCCACAGGAGCGGCAACACCCTTAGCTATCCATGAGTCTGCGCATTTAGTGCATGTCTAGTTCCTGGCTGCCTGACCTGAAAATAAAGTGTGTCTGTCAGGCTGATCTTTACTCAGCCTGACAGACATTCATAATGTCCAAAGGGTGTGGGCTGTGGCCCCTCCGCCCATTAGGACCGGCCGCTGCTGACTTAAACCACAAGCCTTTCCCCTGATCTCACCTCTTTTCCTTCTCTCAGATTCTCAAAATCTTGAAGTGTTCTGACATGGTCAAAAATGTTGTACGCGTGCTGTTAGAAAGTGGTTCTGAAACTAGGGGCCCCCGGATTTTTCGCTTTTTGAGGACCTAATTGTTGAGCTTTTACTGTGGGGGAGCCTCATAATCTGGGACTCACGCACAGTGAACGCATGATGAAGGAGACTGCATGGGGATTTTACTGGTGTCCCCCTGGCTTGACTGGGCCGCTGCACAGCAGCTGGACAGTGGAGCACCAGGCTGGTTACATGCAGACACATGTGTACATGCGTGTGCACATGGGTAGGGGCTGCTCAGGAGAGATTCCTAACTATAAACCAAAAGCAGTACCAATATTGCCACACTACTTGGATTATGGATCACGGGTGATCACTCAAATCACTGACTGAAACAGTAATTCTCAGGGAATCTTTTATCCGGAATGAATCAAATAAGTTTTACTTTTTGCGTCACATATATCAAATCAATGAGCTATTTTTTTCATTTTGATACAAGCGACATTTGTTTAGTTCCACATAACATATCGAAAGAACATGAATTCGACAAACAAAAAGACAATGATTTTTCGCAACAAACTTTCGACTTGCATTCAACATTCATACAAAACAACACATAGTATCTACATACATATAACCATCATATACAAATATTTACAATATCACAATTTAGGAAAACAAAGCATTGGAAATCAGCAAATAAAGAGTATTGATATGTTTGAGAGTCAATCGAGAATTCCTAATGCTGGGTAGAAGAGGTCTACGCGTTTCGATGACCCCTTGTTGTGGGGAAATCTCATCAGGACCATGTGCCTGTAAATGGAGAACGAGATTGGGTCAACTATAGGGACAAAACCATGCCTCTCAACGCTACAGTGGGGTGTGGGAAAAACTAATCCTACCTCTCAGTTGCTGGGTTCTCTTTTGTGGTTGAAACTGTAAACAAAAATAGAGTCTCTTTTAGCCTCTGGTTCAAAAAAAGCGCTTACACTCTCTTGAATAACACATTCGCTCGTGAGTACTCACATAATTTTACGCATGCCGCGGTTGAACAATTTTCTGGTATCACAAATTCGGGTGGAAGTGGAGATCTAGAAAAATAGAGGGGCTTGTCAGGGGACTATTAATAAAACTGGTGGCGGTGGCCGCTATGTTTGGAAGGGGCGACTTACTTTTGTTTTAGCGCGGAGGTCAGTCGGGTGCTGTTTCCCGCATAGAACAATGTAATGGCTTAATCTGGTATCCTGAAAGGAAAAGGAAGCTGGTGTCAGGTCTCCAGTTACTTGCGGAAATCGCTCCTCGTGCGGTTCTAATCTACCACGATGTTTCGATTTACCTATTTAGTTCGAGTCCGCTGAGTCAATCGGGGGGTCCACGCTCTTCGGTCTCTGTCAGTAAATCAGCTACCGGCACCAACCAGTCGGTATTCCTGATCTCGTGTGTTCTAGTTTTACTCACTTCCTGGTTCACAGGATTGTGGGGATTGTAGTTTGGTTGTCCGTTGTACAATACCAGGAGGACTACAGATCAAAAATATCCCCGTGATATTCACAGACGACCCCATCTACAAAAAGGGATACAGTTTTATTGAGACCAAGTGTAGCCGAGATCTCATGGTCTTAACGGTCGAGACAGCACAAAGAATCTCATTACAACAACTGGAAGAGATAAAAACTTTGGAAAGTGAGATACAACAAAACCAACTTATCCCGGACGCGAAAACATTACTCGAGAAAGTCGAAAAGGATATTTTGGAATTTAAAGACTATACAATAAACCAAAAAGAAAATCAGTTTCAAAAGGATAAGAAGAACTTTAATTTAGAAAAAACATATCCATATCTACAAACGGATTTTTACTCTAGAGTGGACTCAAGGAGATATTTAGGAGAATACCAAGGACGATCGACAAACAAATTCATTTCCTTTTCGGATACCTCGTCGGCATCAAGCAGTAGTGATAGTGAGAGTAACAACCAAAGGAGAGGTGGCAACAAAAGAGGAGCATTTCAACAACAACCAGGACCCTCCTCGGTTCCTTTTTTAGGAAGAGGCCAACCGGTAAATCGAGCACGCCCACGGTACAATCAGCCATGGGAAATGTCAACACGGAGGCAGAACTACAAGAACTGGTAGTCTCGCCGATCTTCAATCTGTCAAACAAAGTCCTCACTACTTCGGAAACTAGTATCTTAGAAAAAGGTCTTTCCTTTGTCCCTAGGAGACACACCAATTTTGTGAAACTCAAAATGGAGGCACTTGAATTTTGTCAAAAAATTAAATTAAAATCTTTCTTTGCACAAACACCAGTGAATTTACCAGCAGAGGTTACAGGACTGAGAAAAAAGTCAACATTCTGCCCACCAGGGACTAAAGTTGCAAAAGAAGTAATCACTTTTGAAAAAACAATCCTATCAGCCATAACCAAAATGGAAGAAGGACGAAACTGGACAAAATTCAACATCTCACAGGCTGAAAAACGTGCTCTAGAGAATCTCAAAAAAGACACGTCAGTGGTAATAAAACAGGCGGACAAGGGAGGAGCAATTGTCGTATGGGACACTGAGAATTACATAGGAGAAGTGATGAGCCAACTCAACAACGCTAAGTGCTATAGGAAAATAGGCAAGAACCCCACTACAGAATTGCAACAACAACTTAACCCGATCTTGGAAAAAGGCTTGGCTGAGGGAATAATTGGAAAGAAAGAGTTTGAATATCTCAAATGTAATACTCCACGAATACCCTTATTTTACGTCTTACCAAAAATTCACAAAGACGAAAAAAAAAACCCCGGAAGACCAATTGTCTCCGGATGTGAGTCACTATTTGAACCAGTGTCCAAGTTTGTAGATTTTTTCTTGAAACCTTTTATGACAGAAGTGAAATCATTCCTTCGAGATACGACTGATTTTATCAACAAACTTTCCACCATTCCATTTGAACAAAACGAAGACTTCTTAGTAACAATGGATGTATGCTCACTGTATACCCAGATCCCTCAGAGTGACGGTCTGGATGCAATACAGTTTTACCTAGACCAACGACCCAGACCTACTAGAGTACCAACAGAGTTTATTATGCAATTAGCAACATTGGCATTGAAGAAAAATTATTTTAACTTCAACGGAGAATTCTTCTATCAGACAAGCGGTGTAGCCATGGGGTGCCCTTTCGCCCCAGAATTAGCTGTACTATTTATGTCATTATACGAAGAGAAATTTGTTTATCAGTCAAATCCATTCATTGATAAAATTACTAGTTGGAGTCGATACATTGACGACGTCTTTCTAACTTGGAGAGGGACTGAAGAAGACCTAAAGGAATTTCATGAGTGGCTCAATTCTAGAACAGAGGAAATCAAATTCAGCATCAACTTCTCTAAAGTGAAAATGGCATTCCTCGATGTCGAGGTATACCCAACAGATGAAGGCTTGGTCACGACACTATATAAAAAACTGACGGACAGAAACAAGGCTTTGCATTTTAATAGTAATCACCCGCGTAATTTGAAAGAAAATCTTCCATTCGGACAGTACTTGCGGATCAAGAGAAACTGCCATTTCAAAGACGAATATATGTTCCATGCTGCGAACCTGACAGACAATTTAGCGCTAAGAGGCTACCCCATAAAACTACTGAGAAGGACAATGAAGAGAGTATGGTGGATCCCTCGAGATACACTACTAGTCAAAAAGGCCAAACCAACTCTAAACAGGATTGTATGTGTCTCCACATTTTGCCCAAACTCAAATGTTTTTAAAAAAACTATCTTACAAAACTGGCATCTAGTGGAAAATGTTGACGAGACACTAAAAGAGAAGCCATTATTTGCCTTCAAAAAGGACCAAAGCGTTGCTAATCATTTAGTTCGAGCAGCAATAAAACAGAACATACCAACAATTGGCACCATGCTAGGACTGCCACCGATTCGAGGACATCACAAATGCGGGTCTTGCATTTGTTGTGCAAGCACAGAAGAAGGAGATCTGTTCCAACACAAACAAATGTTCTGGAAACACGAGAAATTTACTAATTGTAAATCGAGGTACGTCATATATGGCATCAAGTGCCCTTGTGACAAGCTGTACATCGGCAAAACAAGATGCCGTATTACCCAACATAAATCACGGATAAAAAAGAATGTGATAACTGCCCCACTGGTTAATCATTGGATGAATCACGAGCACACCCTAGATGATTTAAAATGGACAGTGATCGCGAAAATTGAGAAAGACCCCAGAGGTGGTGACATCGAAGAGAAACTGTCACGCAATGAAGCCATGCTTATAGTCAAGTTTAACACAGCGACAAATGGCCTCAATGAACTCTCCGAGCTTTACCGCTTGTAAACTCCTCAAGATGTCAATGAATATGAAAACATCGTCATTCGGGTTGCGGTCTCCTGCGCAGACCGTGAGCCCGGCTGCACATGACCCAATTCAACAGAAACGCATTCCGTTTCCATGACAACGGACAACCAAACTACAATCCCCACAATCCTGTGAACCAGGAAGTGAGTAAAACTAGAACACACGAGATCAGGAATACCGACTGGTTGGTGCCGGTAGCTGATTTACTGACAGAGACCGAAGAGCGTGGACCCCCCGATTGACTCAGCGGACTCGAACTAAATAGGTAAATCGAAACATCGTGGTAGATTAGAACCGCACGAGGAGCGATTTCCGCAAGTAACTGGAGACCTGACACCAGCTTCCTTTTCCTTTCAGGATACCAGATTAAGCCGTTACATTGTTCTATGCGGGAAACAGCACCCGACTGACCTCCGCGCTAAAACAAAAGTAAGTCGCCCCTTCCAAACATAGCGGCCACCGCCACCAGTCTTATAAATAGTCCCCTGACAAGCCCCTCTATTTTTCTAGATCTCCACTTCCACCCGAATTTGTGACACCAGAAAATTGTTCAACCGCGGCATGCGTAAAATTATGTGAGTACTCACGAGCGAATGTGTTATTCAAGAGAGTGTAAGCGCTTTTTTTGAACCAGAGGCTAAAAGAGACTCTATTTTTGTTTACAGTTTCAACCACAAAAGAGAACCCAGCAACTGAGAGGTAGGATTAGTTTTTCCTACACCCCACTGTAGCGTTGAGAGGCATGGTTTTGTCCCTATAGTTGACCCAATCTCGTTCTCCATTTACAGGCACATGGTCCTGATGAGATTTCCCCACAACAAGGGGTCATCGAAACGCGTAGACCTCTTCTACCCAGCATTAGGAATTCTCGATTGACTCTCAAACATATCAATACTCTTTATTTGCTGATTTCCAATGCTTTGTTTTCCTAAATTGTGATATTGTAAATATTTGTATATGATGGTTATATGTATGTAGATACTATGTGTTGTTTTGTATGAATGTTGAATGCAAGTCGAAAGTTTGTTGCGAAAAATCATTGTCTTTTTGTTTGTCGAATTCATGTTCTTTCGATATGTTATGTGGAACTAAACAAATGTCGTTTGTATCAAAATGAAAAAAATAGCTCATTGATTTGATATATGTGACGCAAAAAATAAAACTTATTTGATTCATTCCGGATAAAAGATTCCCTGAGAATTACTGTTTCAGTCAGTGATTTGAGTGATCACCCGTGATCCATAATCCAAGTAGTGTGGCAATATTGGTACTGCTTTTGGTTTATAGTTAGTTTCTGGTGAGGCTTGTCCTTATTGCCAGTGAGCCCAGACCCTGTTCTTGGTATTGGTACAGGAGAGATTCCTAGCGTGCGCAGTCCAGGAGGTACAAATTGAATGGTGTGGCAGGACTTATGCAGAATTGGGTGGTGACATGGAATAGGCTTTATACACTGGAAGGAAACATGCCAGGGCAAGTCAGTGTGTTTTACTGTGTTTTTCACTTCATTATTCCCTTATGGGGAGGTAGAACCCATGGCTAGAATGCCTTCCACAAGACCTACAGATTCCAGACACGCACGAAAGTCCAGTGTAGCGGATGTAAAAAGAAGTATTCTGCAGAGTCCAAAGTCATATTTGTACTGCTTTTGGGTCCTCCAGAAATTTCACATTTCTCTGAGTCCCTGTCTTGGGTCTGGCCCGGGCAGGTTAAATTAATGACCTTTCTTCTCAGAGTGAAGATCTTCCCTCCAAGGAGAAAAGATAGGTGAAGCTACAAGCCAATCCATCCGCTGCTGTTGCTGGGTGCCAGGAACCAAGCTGAACCAAAGTGAGGGTAGCACTGGGGAAAGGGGGGCCATGTGGCCAGAGACACCGGATGACTCCATTTTGAACAAAGTGATGCTTAAACATGTATTCTTGCTGCTGCGCTTAGGCGAAGAACCCAGACTGTTAGCCCTTAAGATATAGAGGTGCATACCTATGGTTAGTAGGAAATGCTCGGTCAGGGTTGTGTGTCATCAGGGCAGGGTTTCCTATTTTAAATACTGGTTGAAGTACTGGGGTGGGTCGCCACTGGGATGGTGCCAGTGCGCAGGGTCCCTGCTCCAGGTAATGATCCACTAACTGCATTGGAGCAAGATGATGTGCATACATGGGAGTGGTGGTACTAGACCCCACCCTCCTTGCGGGAGGGGTGGAGATGTTATGCAATGTCACAAAGTAATTCCAACAGCTTATGTATATTTGTAAATTGGTGCATAGTATTGAGTAGTGTGTGTGTTTAATAAATGCACTCTTACATTTATAAAGCAAAGTACAGGCTGGACAATCAATTATTGAGTGTTATTTTTGCGCCCCTGCAAATGGCGATTACTAGCCCACACCACCTCCCTTGAGTAAGCCTCAGACTGCTCTGCAACGGGAAACATCCTTTACAACGCAACTAAAACAACGCACTACCATTACAATGAAACATTTACAATGCAGGATCCATTACAACGCATGCCATTACAACACAGCTGCTATTACAACACATGCCATTACAACGTAAGTATGGGTAAGTATTTAATTTAATTTTAACCCCTACACCATCCAACACTTACCCTACAATTACCCCCCTGGAGTTAGAATAGTAATTTTAACCCCTACACTACCCAAAACACTTACCCTACTATTACGCCCCCCTGGAGTTAGAATAGTAATTTTAACCCCTACACTATCCAACACTTACACTACTATTACATTCCCATTAATAAAAAAATATATATATTTACTCATACTTATGTTGTAATGGCATGCATTGTAATAGCACCTACGTTGGAATGGCATGCGTTGTAATGGCATGCTTTGTAATGGATCCTGCGCTGTAAATGTTTTGTTGTAATGGTATGCGTTGTGAATGTATGCGTTGTAACATCATACATCTCTCTGCAACGCTATTCTCTGAAAGTGAGGCGCTACAATTGGGTGTTTGGTTCCCAGTGAAGGACAAATGTAGTCATGTTATTTGTGCAGGCCTCACAGATGCTGTCTCGTTTTCCCACACATGCTAAAGAAAGGACCAAATTAAGTTAGCACAAAACACATTCACCGATTAACTATTTATTAAACTATTTAGAAATTATGCAATATTGTAAGTTTGCATGTCATTTAGTGTTAATATTACCATTTAGTGATTTTGTAATATACCTTATATACAGCACTCACCATTTAAAACTAGCTGGAAAAAACAACGAATGTGACACATTTCTGTGTTGTGCACTGTAAAAAAAAAAACAACGCTGTGACCCTGTCATCAGGGATTGTGCATTGCCTCTGGGCCTCATTCGTAATGTACCCTTGTCAAATACAGCTCAGCTTGGTGACATGTTATTACACCCCTGACACTGCTCCCTCAAGGCTTCCAAGGTAACCGCCAATCAAAAGAGGCGAGACAAGCACTGTGCTCTGTGGCAGACAGCATCAGGCCTTGTCACTTCCCACAGATATTGTTCTATGCTTAGAGAGAAGCTGAGCTCATTGGGAACTGCAGTGCTCGCCAGAAATTCATACTCAATACCAGTTTTCTTTTTTTTTTTTTAAACTTCACTTTTTTCCAAGGAGAAACTCAACGTCCAACAGAACACCACACTAACTCCACTGGGCCAGGTCTGTCCATGCTGACCCCACGTAGACATTTCCATTGGCAGTCCACAGCCACAGATGCACACTTGTGCCCAGTGACATAGCTAGACCTTGTGCTGCGTGTAGCAGACCCTATATCATACAAGGGGACAGAGTAACGTGTGTATCAATCACCAAGCACTGAAAGGGTACACGGGAGATCAAGTAAGAGTGAAAGGTTTGTTATTTGCATATAGGAGCACAATGGACACCTAAATTGCATTAACCAGAACAACAAAATGTGCACTGGATGTGTTACATTGAATAAACGGGGCAGTGACACAAGTGATATGGAGAACAATGCGAGGCGGCGATAGCAAAATAGTGGATCGAACAAAAATATTTACAATCTTAAAAAATTCTTTCATTATTAGCAAATGACCATTGGGATGCCGCGAAATAGCGTTGTCGAGTCGATGGCGTTTCGACCTTTGTTAGCTTGAGGTCATCCTCAGGACGAAGGTTACACGATTGGTAGTGTGCTCACTTAGTGAGGTTCAAAGTCCACGTGAAAGGAGGCGTGGCGGTGACGAGGTAGAGCTCTTGGGATAAAATTGGAGTCTGGGGGGAATTCGGCCCAGGCCACAGACGATCAGGGGAACCGGCGTGATTCAGGGGAAAGGGGTCTCAGGGACAAATTAAGCGTCACTCGATGCCGCACGTTGTTCTCCTTATCACTTGTGTCAATTCGCCGTTTATTCACTGTAACACATCCAGTGCACATTTGGTTGTTATGGTTACTGCAATTTAGTTGTCCATTGGGCTCCTATATACAAATAACAACCCTTCCACTCTTACTTGGTCTCCCGTGTACCCTTTCTGTGCTTGGTGATTGATACACACGTTACTCTGTCCCCTTGTATGATATACCGGTTGAGACATTGTTCTATTGTTACAATATTTGCCCGGTCTCAGCTGGGATAACGGGTTTACTCCTGTTTTTGTTTACTTGCGTGTAGCAGACCCTGCCCTTGCCCCCCAAAACTCAGCCCGCCGGGGACGGACCGCCACCCCATCCTACTTGCTACGCCACGGCCTATGCCCTGAAAAGCGCTACAAGGCTGATAAATTGGAGGCCATGCACTATATAAAATAATATATAGTATAACGTTTCTTTGTTACAAAGTCCAATAAATGAAAGCGTTGGTAGCAAACAAGCATCACTACCAAAGTGATGGTTTTCATAAAATGATGCCTTAAATGCATTTTGTTGGCCTGGAATAAACTTAAATTACGCTACTGTAATTCATATAATTTTACGTTATGCTTATTACAGAAAATGCCCTAAATTATCACATTACGCTACGTGACATAATCAGTCCGCCATTCAAAGCACAATTATAGCGCCGGAGCAACACGATCCATTACAACATAAGCAGCTGTTATTTGCAGCAATTGAGGGTTTTGTGTTTTTTTTGTGTGCACAAAATGTATCCCTATGTCAAAGATTTGCACATGGATGCAATCCACGCTAAAATATAGAGCTAAATGATGGATTTGTACTTCATGTAATTATGCGTAAATTTAGGCCAGTTTCATGGAATTCCACAAAAGAAGATTACACCCATTTCGCACACCATACTAAATTCTAAAAAGCACTGGTGGTAAGTGGAATATGCCACTCTGATATTTCAGAATGACCTCACATTCAGACTTGCCACAATTTATTAATGGTTGTCTAGGTTGGCAAAAGGCACAAGAACCAACGTTAAGGATGCCATGGGCTGGCATCCTGCAGAAGGGGAAGATTCAGGCAGAAATGGGCTGGCAATGGAATTCCACCCAACCTACGGCAGGCATCTCAGGTGTGAATTTTTCACAAAAATGCAAGGAATATGTGCCACAATCTGTGAAGCAATCACAGTGATTCCACTAAAACCCACCAACATCCTTATTGTTGCTTTGATATAGACCTCTGTTTATGGAGCTCATTGACACCAAGATAATCTACAAATAGTAGTATTGAGACTGCAGATTGTGGTTACTGTCTTAATGAATAAAGATCAACCAGGCATCAAACCAGGTAATTGTGATTGCATGTATGTAGCGCTTACTACCCCTGACGAGGCATCAAAGTGCTTATCAGCGAGTAGCACACTATTCAGGAACCAAAAGAGGATTAGTGGTGAATTAGTATTGTGAAACACTAGCATCAAGGTATGGTGATAACTGATGGCACAAAAAAAGAGAGGTGTTGGTAGTCAATTCTTTGAACGCTGAAAAGGCAAGTGATTATACTGACAGGGACTTTCTCTTAAAGATTTAGAAAACAATGATTTTTGGGCCATGGGCAAGACTTGATTAAGCAGATCCCTAGCCAGAATCCAGGACAAGAATGGTGATATCTAGGCCCATACAAATATTTTATCACACCAATGCAATCTCATGTAATTCACAAATGTCATGTCACACAAAAATCCAGTGATTAGTAGCTGAGTAAATGCTGAGTGTGTGTACATGTACGGTGTACAATAATGGCGGGATTGCACATTGTCTGCTATTGCTTATGTATGCTGTTACCAGTGGAACCCATTTTGGATTGCCCATGATCTGACGTGCCACAAGATGGAGGTTGTGAAACAGCCCCCAGAGAGTGGGAAAGTATTGCCATCATTGCCGAGGAGGAGGGTTTAATTTTAGACACAGAAGTGTGCAGGATTGGAGGCAGGCCAGCCTTTAGAATTTCTGTGTGACCTTTTTAGCAGAAGATGGCTGATTAGCCCTTCCTGAGCACTGCCATTTGGTTAATGATGGGGGAATGTGGGTGAGCTGGCAGACACAGCTGCTAATGAAAGAAAGGCTTCTAGGGAGAGCCTGTGCCCTTTGTTTTTCTTTGAGTGGTCCACCTGGAAGGCTGGTCAGAGCCAGGTACATAGCTTCACTCTTATCTCTTGTTTTGGGTACTCCTGTCTGGAGGCAGCATCTTCTCTGTCTGCTGGGAGGAGCCACAGCCTTGCACAAAGAACATGAATCAGCTGTAGATAAAAAATGAACTCTTAAAAGAACCCATTCTAAACTGGGTTCTATACTGAGAGAGGGAATCTACACCCCATACCTGAAAATATCAAATACACGTGGGCCCCAAACTTCCCCACTTTGTTCCAATTTGAGCTGCTTCACTGTCACAGGAGAAGAGCTGATGTGTTCAAGGACTGGTATCACAGATTGGCAGTCTCCTAAAGATGAGGGGACATTGCCTGGTTTCTGTAAGCCTTTCTGGAAGAAGCTGTGGGCCATACAGTGAGCTTGGGAGGTGCATGCCTGCTGAAAGGGGAGAGGAGAGAGCATTGTGCCACAGGAGTCTGTCTGCCAACAGAGGAGAACCCAGCTGCTAAATCAGGAGGGAGGAGAGGGCCACAGGAAGCATGGGATACATGGAAGAGTGCCTTGAAGACATCTGAAGGGCCCAGGGTCTCCTGGTCTCCATGTCCTTCTTCTGAGTCAGCCCAACTGAGGAGGGGTCCTGCCCAACTTGCCAGTGGTCAACCACAAAGTAAGGACAGCTTGATTTGGAGACAACAGAGAAACACGTAGACTCCCTGCACTGACTCTACTTTCTTTGAACTTTAGTTCTTACACCAGCATCAAGGACCAACGGAGGAGCATCCTTCAACTACAACAACTGGAGCAAACGGCTGAAGGCGTCTTAGTGGAGCTACTGCTGTGCGGATTGTTGACCATAGAGAGCAGGAGGCCGGCTGCATTAATAAGCCCAGGTCAGCACGACAGCTCGCCCCGTGGCCCATCCACCAACCCAACCACTCTTGCTAATCCCCAGGGTGCACCAGTGGGAAAATTTATTTACATTGCCTTTCCCACTCAGGAACTGAATAGTTATTTGTTATTGACTGACTTGCACATCACAGAACCTTAGGAAACTGCTCGTCTGCAGCATAGTGAGCCTGCGCCTGACCTTTAATTGGAATTACTTCCATGTTTTCATTATTTAAAGAACCCCATAGAACTGGTAGTGCATCACTGTAGAACTGCTTATATGGTGTGCACAGTAAATATGTACTATTATCTAAATGGATATATACATTATTATAACTATTGTGTGATTGTTTGGGATTTGAGTTTCTAACCTCCATCAAAACACAGAAACGCCGGCCATTCTCCCAGGTAGGAAACAGGAGGCAATGGGGTCTCGAGCGGGAGCTGGCTTCCAACCGAACTCCCACACAACCTCACAGAAATAACTTGGATTGCCCCCCATCACCCTGGAGGTCAAGTGCAGAAGGGATGTACTTGTCCCAGTCTGCCGAGCCATAGTAGGACATTCCATGCTCAAGAACACCAGTGTCAAACGACTTCAACCACCACAGTTCGGGCCCCACAACCACAGCCTGCCCTGTGGCTCCACAAATTGGGTCTGACAGTCACAGAGTCATATAACTCACATAACTATTACCTGATCAACACAACAGTGACTCATAATGCTCAGGCACTTAGTGCAGTACTATTGTCATTGCTCATTCCTCATCGATTTGACTTCAGTAGACAATTGGAGCTACATGACACATTAAAATACCATTGATAAAGGGCCGTTTGACAGAAATTGGGTGCCATTCAGTAGACATATTTTTGCACCCCTCTCCTTGTTCGTAGGCGCCTCCAGACATTCTACAGAACACTGCAGGCCTATATGCTGGTGATGTCCGTAGCACTAATAGTAAGCAGCCCCATAAAGGACCATTTATATCTTCGATCTCTAGAATCGGTTGTGCATTAAAAACAATTTAAATAGGTTTTGTAATCAAACTAAGAGGTTAAACCTAGGGATCACCATGAAAAGCTCTAATTGGTGATAGCTTTCCCCTTCACTAGCATCAAGTAAATGGTGTTTGGTGGCGTGGTTGGGAGAGAAGCTCTAGTCTCCGCTGTAATTTGTAAGTTTATGAGAGTTGTACAGTCATGATGATTCTGGGTTCAAATACTAGAAAGATTGACCACGAATGCAAGTGACATTAGTAGTGAAATACTCCTATTTCAGGTTTCTAAACACCTCCCCAACTACATATTGTAAATGTATGAGATTTTTTGGAGCTTGAAGAACCGATTCTCTGTAGGAAGGTGGAGTATTGTGTGGTGATGCTGGTTAGGCTTCACCATGCAATACTATCACAAACCCCAAAGATTGTCCTTGGATTCACATTAATAAATCCTTAGATCAGTCTTGGTAGTACAGACAGGCTTTACTAGAGGAACATTTGTTAAGCATTTCAGAGTACCGACATGGACAATAAGTAATTGACATGACTCGAAAGAAATCCAACACCAATTTATAAACGTAAAGCAGATTTTATCTTAATTTAGCCACTAAAACAAACAAAATCAGATACATACAACCAGAGTTATGGACTTTAGAAGCAATACAAAATCAGTGCAAAATAATACAATCAAAGATTATTATGGTGGTCAACTGCAAAAACCACTAGTGACAATCTGTCACTTGAAGATCGAGTTGCGTGGAACCCAGAGAAGATAGAGGTGATGCAGGTCTCAGGACCAATGTGTGAACAAAAATTCCTAGGCAGTAAACAAATGGTCTCAGGACCAAGCCACACCAGTCGGTTAACTTTTACCTGGGGAGTCAGTTCAATTTGGCCTGGCCCATGGAGACTGGGTGCAGAATTGTCCTGTCTATCCCTGGTGCTGAACAGGAGCCACGGGAGAGATGCTTTTACCACTTTCATGGTGCTGCATGGAACAAGTTGCAGAAAGACAACAAAGGGGTCACTACTGGAGTCGGACAAAAGTAAGATGGAGCTCCCTCTAAATGCAGTGCAAGAGTCGGTTACCGGTCTTGGGACCAACAAGTCGTGGCAGCAGTATGCAGAGCAGATGGGTACTTTGGCATGCGGTTGTCCTGGGAAACAAAGTAGCAGCCTGTACCTCTGTGGAAGGCAGGACTACATTTCCCACAATGCGCTAGATGACCTTGATTTGAAGGATCTCTCTGAGGGCCCGATGGCCAGCGATTCTTCAGATCTGGAGCATTGTTTTACCTACTGTTTGCAGGGAACTAGTGCCACTAGTCCATGGGAGCCTGGGGGTACCTCAGGCTCTCACATGGGTCCCTCTGTCTGGGGCAACTGAGATTTAGCCTAGGACGAGTCTTGATCATTCAGTTCCAGGAGCATTGCTACAGGTGCAGAGTATCCCTCTTTTGGTTTGGGCAAGACCTGTTGTCGCAGACACAGGTATCTTCTTTGTCTTCTTTGATGCAAGTTTATTCAGTACTGAAGTTCTCGTGTCACGGGTAGCCCTTAAATCCTAGATTCAGGGGCATTAGGGGTGTGGGTGCATGTGGAAAATGTGCTACTTGCCCCAGCGGCTAATCCATCCCTGAGGTGACCACATCTGTGGGTGTAGGTCACCTTTTCTACCCAGAACCCACTATTTCTACAATTGTTTTAAATGGCAGAAGTCTTCCTTAGCTGTACAGACCAAGCAGCCCACCTTGGAGGTGTGGTTAGCCTTATGGGGGTGTACACCTCCTGCATAGATAATTTCCTGCCTGTCCAGGAGCAAATGTGCCTGGGGCAGGGAGAGAGCTGTTTCCTCCTTTGGTAGGCAGCCCTGTTGTATATCAGAGGCGGTATAGCCTTTGAAGCTTACCATCTATATGTGCCACTTCACTAGCCATCCTGAGATGGAGGAGGTGAGACCTCCTACCTGCTCAGGCCTTTGTCCTTGACTCCTGGTAGTGTTCACACTGCCTGGCAAGAGGTCAGAATACTGCCTTAGCTGCAGCAAGCACCGGCTGCCAAACAGAGCACAGAGAAGCTGGGCCAATCCGTGGCCCCTAGGTAGTCACCTGAGTGCATGCCATATCGCCCTCGACACGAGTTTCATGTCAGGGGTCAGGAGGCATGCTGTTTGCTACTAAACATAACGGGGCAGATTTATGTTGGACTTGCGCCACGTTTGCGTCACACAACGGCGGCCTAAACGTGGTGAATCCCTACAACCCATTTACAACATAACGCATCTAGGCAGATGCGTCACGTTGTAAAGCCCTGCGCCACATGTGGGCGTTCTGGCGCAGGGTGGGCGTTCCGGGGCAGGTGCGCCTCGCAAAAGTGGCTGAGTGAAATCTACAAGATTTCACTCAGTCACTTTTAGGCCAATGCTGCGTCAAAACCCTGCGCCTGCTTGAAGCAGGCGTAGGGCTTGACGCAGCATTGGACAGATAGGGCACCCCCGAGCCAGGCTGGAGTTGCGTCGCGCTTGCGACGCAACTCCAGCAATGCACCACCTTTACGGCAGAAATGCGTCATGCATCTGTGCAGTTTTTGCCCCATGGTGCGCCGCATAGTAAATGCGGCGCACCATGGGTGGCGGAGCTGCGGCGCACAATAACTGGCGCATCCCTGGAGATGCGCCAGTTATTGTAAATCTGCCCCCCTATACTTAGGCAATACTATGTTATCCTATAGAGAATCTGTTACTTATAGTGTCCGTAAATGGTATAGGCCACTATAGGCATATATAAACTTGCACTTACATGTCCACACCTTTAATATAATGCCCCCTGCCTCCTGGGCTTCAGGAGGGCTTCCTTAGGGGTGACTGACATATATTAAGGACAGTGCATTGACCTTGCCACACATGATGAGGGCAAAGAAGAGTTCAAGCTGCTTGCACTGCTCCTGCAGTCTGCAATGGCAGGCCTGCTGTCAGTGGTTTACGTGGGTCACTCAGGGTGACACAATCAGGACTGCAAGCCCAGTGGACCCTTTTACCACCCATGCCCTGGGTACCACTGATACCGTATACTAGGAACTTATAAGAGGGTAAGCTCCTTGTCAATTGGGGCTGCCAATTTGCACATAACAGTTTTAGGGAGAGAACACTGGCACTGGGGCATAGGTCAGATCACTCCAGTGCACTATCAGAGTCATAACCATAAGCACCAGAGCAAAAAAAAATGGGTGGGGTGGGAACCATCCAAAAAGACACTCTTTTACATTCTAGATGCAGGCTGAGAAGCACGCCGCGTATCGTTTTAGTAGAAGGTGGTTTATTGCAATTATTTATGCTCTGATGTGTCCTTGGCTCTCTTCCAATACAGCATCCTTCACTTCAGTAGAAGATAAGGTGCACGGGTGCTGCCAAGCAGCAAAGAGATCACCCATCTTTCCGCTCACACTCTAATTTTGATTGAAACATGGAGATCAGAGATCAAAGCAATATGAGGGCAATAAACCTCTGCATGATCGAGAGAGAGATAAGTGATGAAATGCAATCTCATAAACGCGTAATAGAAATGGATGAAGCCATTGACAAATGCATACAGGAGGCCGGGAGACCTGGTTAGTGCTTTCTTTATGAGAGGCAATCAAAAATGTTGATGCGCTTCAATGGACCTCAAAGCGCGGTTACCACCATGGCGACTGGAGACCGAAGTACGAAAACAGGCCTGTGACCGCTGTGCCACCCACCTACGTTGAAATAACTGCTTTCTTCTGTTGTTTCTTTAGATCTTCCTTTATCTTCCCAGGAGGTTCAGTCTGGGCATTGGTGCAGCGGAGCAAGCAGACACAACTACCTACTAGAATTTGTAATGAAGCCGGGGTTTTTTAGTGTATCAAAAATATATCCCATGTCAACTATTTCAGCATATGCTCCCCATCTGTTAGTGTCTTTTCAGATCAACGAGAAAGGCAATGGTCAGACACTGAAAAGAAATGTCAGATGTCATTAGGTGTTCCTGAAAATGAAAGACATCACTTTCCAAATTTTGAGACGCCATTTTGAATGAGGACATTTTTCGCAAATTGCAAATATGCAGACAAAAAATAAGGCAAAAAAACTGCAAATAGAAAAACATTGCACAAATCTGCTTCCAGTGGGTAAATTCTGTCTCAAAAAGATTTGAGTAAGACAGTTCTCCCACAAAATATTTCTTTAGTGTGAAACTGAATCTGTGAGAAATTCACAATGTTAATAAATTTACAAAGCGCATAAATTACAAACTTGACACAGCAATTTTTAGGCAGAACACCTGATCTTATGCACCCCTCATTAAGATGTTCTACCAGTCCTCTGTGAAATATATTTGCATCATTGGCTTAAAGCATCCTCCTCAAAACAGTCTCGGTGTTAGGATTTGTTGGTAGATGAGGAAGTCTGATGTCTTCAGAACACTGACTGACTTCAAAGTCTGAGACAACAAAAAGTGCAAAATGAGAGAGCATGCTTCCATCACAAGGTCAATAGGAGAGACAGCATATTGACATGTTCAGGTCTTCATCACATGTCTCTTTTGGTTGGGCAGCCAAAAACACATAATGTACATACGCTGAAAATCACAAGAAAAGAACACATCCAATTTACTAGCATATAGAAAAGAAAATTGGGAAAGAAAAGTCTAAATAGTACTATAAAAATATGAATTCAAAATGTATCTAAATATCATACACCAAATGGTCAAAAGGAACAACTTAGTAACGTCATTGCGTGCCTTGGAATGTGTTGTGAAATGCTCATTAAAGGCAGTCAAGTGATTGCTCCTAGGGGGCGTGGCTTGTCACACAAGATGGCGGATGCAATGTAGATTAGCTCCAGAGAGCAATCTACAATCATAAACAATATGACTGGCTCAGCACTCACATCAGCCCCTCACAGCTGCCCACAAAAGACCTTTCAGGCCCTCATTTGCCTCACCTTTGGTTTGGTCCTGATGGGACTGCTGGTGGTGACTTCAGCCAGCAACGTTATTAGGCTTGGGAAGAGATTGTGCCCTGATCTGATGAAACAGAGGGCCCCACTGGCAGCTGTGCCTGTGTACCCCATAGTTCATGTGGCTTAAACACCATGCTGGGTGAGCAGTTTGATGTGTTGCGTTGATGGTAGCCAAGAGTCAGAGACCGAGTGGGACTTTCCAGGTGTGGTTCTGATATTTGCAGGAGCAGGGAAGAGGCTGTGGCAGGTGGAGAATCTGTAAAAAGAATCCTGGATGACAGGGTTCTGGGCTAGATGCTGAGGCTATGCACATGGCCATGCTCATCTGATTGCACAGGAGTTTGGTGCATATTGTATATTGTTATAGATGACTGTGACCCCTACAGTAACCGAAAGTTTCAGACCCAATGTAAAGGCTTAATAATCCTCAACCTCTCTGCAGAGACCAGTCAAGTTATAGATCCCCCCACTGTGTGTGTAGGAGTTTTCAGAGGTAATTGACTCACTTGCTCTGCATTCCAACATGGGTTCCTGGCAGAGGTCTTAAAAAATATGCTTCACATTTACTTCCGCACCTGCTAAATATGTACAAGGAAGCTTACCTTCTTGGCACTCTGCCTCATGATATGAGAGGTGCTTAAATAAGGAAAGTCCCCCCTCCCTCCCCCCAGGACTGTAGTTCATATTGCCCAATCTCATTGGTAACCCAGGAACCTAAAACACTGCCAAACATATGGCGAACAGACTGGTTAAGGTGATACGGGACCTGCTCCAAAAAGAATCAAAACATTTCCAAGCCAAAACGCGGTACATGCCAGTGCCTCAGGAGGACTATAATGACTTTGCCTGCTCCCAGGAAGCTGTGGAAGGCTGTGCACTGCTTTTACTAGATTTGGAAAAATCATTAGGCTTTTACATTTGCCCTTATAATGCAGCTAGTTGAGTGCACAAACATTGTCGCCCTCTTCCAAAAGTGTGAACAAATTTTGCATAAGGACCTCCGGCAAGCGTAAGAGTGAATTTTTTAATGTCCCCTCCCTTTGCAATTGATGGAGACACTAGACAGGGCTGCTCAATGCCATCCTATCTCTTTGCCTTCGGTGGGCTGGATCCATAGATGCACAATTGCTGGGGATCCGATGGGCAGCCTTCAGAGGCGACAGGATATCAGTCTATGCTGACGATGTTCTCCTCTATGTCGGTGATCCGCCAACTTCTATCACTTGACTGACACAAATGTTGAGACTATTCGGGGGTGCCTCCGGCTTTACTTTACGCCCATAATTTCCTACATGAAACGTGATAGGAAAGCATGGCACACCCTTCTTCTCAACATCATCGGTGGGGCTGCACTGTTCAAGATGGTCTTTCTCCCCCGCCTGTTTTATGTCCTTCAAAATTTCCCTTTTGGAAATTCAAAAGTCCTTCTTAAGCACCCTGTAATTGACAATCTCAGGGTTCCTGTGGAGGTTTTGGGCAGGCCCTTCTTGCGTACTGATTAAGTGTATTGTTCCATATGATAGATGTCTAGGTATGGCAGATATCACATTATATTAATAGGCTTCCCAGCTATTACTCATTAACACCTGGCTGTATGCTGAGAGCGACAACCCTAGTATCTTTCTTGAATTAGACTACCTGTGGAGAAGTGTGGCTCAGGGGTTAGAGGCGGCAGACCCGGAAGCTGAGATCGGCCCTGGACCAGGGTTCAATTCCCTGCCTCGGCGGGTCTTGGACTCAAAAAATTCCACAGACTCGATAATTCTCGCTCCGGTGCCTACTCGACTCACGGGTTCACACTCTGCCACTCTGGGCAATAGCTTGCTTAATCTCCACAACGGCCCCTCGCGACGGGATGCCTGGCTTTCACCTTGTGGATACCCTGCCGGGGTTATCTCACAGGGGAATACCAGGACGGGTTCCCTAAGCAAGCGCTTAGATACCGACCTCGGTTGGTGATTGGCACTATATAAATACATGTACATTTGAAAATAGTCCGCTTACTATACGGCAGCCGAAAGTGACAGAGATTGTCGCTGGCCTCAGTGGCATCGCTGCTGTGTTGATATGAGACATTACGAGGGGTCAAATCGGGGACTGTCTAGACTGCCGGAATACCGCTGTGGCACTGTACCTGGTTGATGCATAGCGTGGATCTGGAGGGGTTTCGATCCTGAGTTTGTTTTGATCCGGTGTCCATATTAGGTCATTTTCACACTTAACAGAAACACGCAACATGTACAAGTCCCAATTTTACAAATACCTCCAATTGCGTCATGGTTTAGATGCAAACATGAAAGATATTGCGACCATACCTGAGTTCATCCCCTTGGAGGCATGAGTTACAATCTCAGCCCTCAAAGAGAAGATACTACGTGAACCGTACAGAACACTAGTAAATGATATACAAAAGGTAACGGAACAGTAGTGTGAGCTATATGGGCTGCACCAGTAAATGAGTCCTCAAAATCTGATATAGCACAAAGTTGCTTACACTTGACTTGACCCGACTACTAAGCGGTCAAATTTCAGAGAAAACTCATCTATCTTCTAATAGCAAAGATAGTATCAAGGAGCACACTAATATCTAAAGCAATTCAAATGTTAAGTACAATATAATCTTTTAAATTATGGAATTAATGAAACATATGTAGACATATGTAGACAGGAGTCTTGATAGTTCTTGAATTCAGTTATGTTGCTTTTATTTTTACAATTAGAAGAATGAATAAATGCATCAGCCCAGGGCCGGTTTCGGACGATTTTGTTTCAGGGGCTGATATTGCAGCTTTGCTGCAAAAACGGCCCTAGAACAAAAACGCTCCCCAGGGGCCCAAAACCGCCCCCCTCCCTAGCAGCCCACCGGGGAAATGCCGGGTGCCCTGCATCAGCCCAGCCAACGAGTTTCGTCCATAAAAGGACTTCATCAGGGCTGTAAAAACAATTAAATAAACATTTAAAGGATACCTTCGATCTTTTATTGAAGTTATGAGACAGATGGCCACATAACCTTGATCCAAGAGGACAAGGAGTGGGTGGAGACTAGGATGGCTCCCAGAACCCTTCCTTAGTCCATGAGAATACAAATGATTGAACTGAACTATTTACATCAGGTGTATTACAGCCCAACTAGATTGACAGTCTTGATCCTCACTGCTTGTGCTGTAAAGTGGAACGTGGCACTTTGTATCTTATTGTGTGGGAATTTCAGGCTATTCAACAATACCGGTCTCACGTACATTCAACCCCATCTCATATTGTGGGCAGGTCTATCATTCCTGACCCTAAAATGACAATTTTGGGTTTGATGCAGAATTGAGGCGGAGATGGGCAACTAGACTCTTTGTAGCCGTTGGCCTGCTCATGGTCAAAAGAGACATAGCAATTGGCATTCAGACAGAGCCCCCGCACTAGGAGAATGACCAAGGGGCTTCAAGAGGATGCCCACAGAAATATCTGGTAATATTGGGAGATAAATGGACACATTCCCAGGAACTAAAATGCTCTCAAGTGTTGTTGTTGTCATGGTTCACATAGGTTTGTATCTACCATGAGATATGGTCATATCTGTCAATTGTATGCTGCACACTGTTGCTTTGTCTTTCTGCATAGAATCAATAGACAGGAGTTTAAAAAAAGAGATTGCTCCTAGGTTGATGCCTGGTATAAAAACTCAAAATAGAACATTGTGCTCTTTCATATGAATGTCAACTGATTATCTTTGAAAGTTTTTATACACAACAGATCAATCACTTTAGGATCCTAATTAAGTACAATAGAGACAAATGCAAGTGCAGATGTGAATCCCTAGGGTAACATTTCACATATCCTAGTATTTCATCAGACTTCGATAGTTAGTGTTGGAAAACATGTACCATATAAGACTTTATGCATCTGGATATCTGTTAAAGAAGCTTCTTCTTCCTTTCTGCTGCATTCGATGACTAAGGTCTCTCAAGAGACTTTAGGTCTGGGTACGATACATTTTTCCTGGCAAAACGATGTCTTGTTCTAAATAAAGTTTACAAAAATCATCAGCCCATTGGAGTTAATGGTAGAAAATATATACCCAATGGTATGGTATTTTTGTAGGTGATATTTAGGACACAAAATGTCAGACAATATTTCTGTATACAGGGTTCTGACAGGCAAGCTATTGGAGACAATATGATGACTTTTCAATCCTAAAAAGAAGGATCTGATTTAGAAACATGTTTGGCTAGCTTAAAACATAATTTTAAGAAAGCAAACTCAGTCTTAACACTGAATAAAGAACAGAAAGAAGCAAAAAACACACAGTGGCGCAATAGTACTAGGCCTGACCGGAACTTGCGGAGTTAAACTCTGCAGAATTCCGCGAAGTTAGAAAAACAACGCTGCAAAATTCGGGGAATTCTGCGAATGGTCGTTAATAGTCAAGTTGCGCTTAGGCTAGGGTGACCAACCGTCCGTAAATTTCACGGACAGTCCGTAATTTTGGCTGTCTGTCCGTTGTCCGTGAAGGATTCTTTAACGGACGCCATTTGTCCGTAATTTTAACCGGGCACAGCTTGCCCCCACCTCCCTTCTTGACTCCGATGCTGTATGAAAGCTCAGTCCCGCAGCAGCACAGTAGAGGCACAGCGGGATCGCAACCCTCACACCTCCAGCCCTTGATGAGCTGCTAAGAGGTGCTTGAAGGTGACTGAGAGGGAGGGGCTGCAGGTTCAGGAGCAGGGGGCATCCATTCACATGCAAACAGCCCTTTATGTGTCATGTCTCTGCTATTTAGAGGGGGGCTCACACATTCCATTTCTACCCAGGGCCCCAAACATCCAAGACTCGGCCAGATTACACCCCTGATTACACCGAGGCAGCACGTGGTTCTCTTCACCGAGCTTAATTACTGTCACTAAATTGTAAGCTAACCTCCGTTCTTCAAACATGCAGTCTATAATGTAAGAAAATAAAGAAATGGCATAATCGCACCCGCACTGATTAACAATGTATGGAGGACAATCAGTTCAATCAGTTCTCTAAGAGTATCTCCTGTAAGTACTGTATATCACAGTGGGGGTGGCATTTTGGACAGAGAGCCTGTCTTCTCGTTGTCTTGTGCAGGAGCGGCGAGGAGCCCAAGATGATACTAGAATACTGCATGCCCACCCGTCTGCCCACCCTGGTGGATCACGTTCCCTCTCCTGTGATGACTCCTGCCCTCCCCTCAGTGATGGCTCCTGTCCCCCCATGTTGTGGCTCCAGTCCACCCCTGCCTGTGATGGTTCCTGTCCCCCCTGTGGTGGATCCTGTCTCTGCCCTGAGCGGCTTCTGTCCCAGTCCTGGAACGGCCCCTGCAGCGAGGGTGAAGTTCTTGATGGGCCTCTTCTCAAAAGGGCTTAGCTCAAAATTAATATGGAAAGGTGGGTGAGTAAGTAAGTGAAGGGATGTGTGAATGGCTGGATGAATTAGTGAAAGGGTGAATGGATGAATGAAAGATTGAATAAATGGATAATGAGAGAGGATAGATGGATTGATGAGTGAGGGGAAGGATGGAGAGAAAATGTAAATAGCTGGATGTATGGGTGGAAGGGTAGCTGGATGATGGATGAGGGGAAAGATGGATGAGGGGAAGGATGATGGATGGAGGGGAAGGATGGATGGATGAGGGGAAGGATAAATGGATGAGGGGAAGGATGGATGGATGGAGGGGAAGGATGGATGGATGAGGGGCAGGATAAATGGATGGGATGAATGGATGGGTGAGGGGAAGGATGGATGAAAGGAAGGATGGATGAGTGGAAGGATGATGGATGTAGGGGAAGGATGGATGGATGAGGGGCAGGATACATGGATGGGATGGATGGATGGGTGAGGGGAAGGATGGATGAAAGGAAAGATGGATGAGGGGAAGGATGGATGGATGGATGACGGGAAAGGATGGATGATGAGGGGAAGGATGGATGGATGGATGGATGATGAGGGGGTGGGTGAAAGGATGGATGATGAGGGGAAGGATGGATGGATGGATGATGAGGGGGTGGGTGAAAGGATGGATGGATGGATGATGAGGGAATGGATGGATGATGAGGGGAAGGATGGATGGATGATGAGGGGAAGGATGGATGGATGATGAGGGGAAGGATGGATGATGTGGGGAAGGACAGATGGATGGATGGATGGATGGATGATGGGTGGGTGAAAGGATGGATGGATGGAGAGTGGGTGAAAGGATGAATGGATGGATAAGTGGGTGGGTGAAAGGATGGATGGATGGATGATGAGGGAAAAGGATGGATGGATAATGAGGGGAAGGATGGATGGATGATGAGGGGAAGGACAGATGGATGGATGATGAGGGAAAAGGATGGAAGATGAGGGGAAGGATGGATGGATGATGAGGGGATGGATGGATGATGAGGGGAAGGACAGATGGATGGATGATGGGTGGGTGAAAGGATGAATGGATGGAGAGTGGGTGAAAGGATGGATGGATGGATAAGTGGGTGGGTGAAAGGATGGATGGATGATGAGTGGGTGGGTGAAAGGATGGATGGATGGATGATGAGTGGGTGGGTGAAAGGATGGATGGATGAGTGGGTGGGTGGATGGTGGGTGGGTGAAAGGATGGATCAGTGGATTGGATGGTGGGTGGGTGAAAGGATGGATGAGAGGGTGGGTGGATGGTGGGTGGGTGGATAATGGGGGGGTAGGTGGATGAGTGAAATGATGGATGGATTGATGGATTGATAAGTGCAAGGGTGAATGAATGGACATATGAGTGAAAGGGTGGGTGTAAGGATGGATGAGTGAGTGAAAGGGAGGGTAGATGGACAAAAGGATGAATAGAAATGTGAAGGAGTGAAATGATAGATGGATGAGTGATAGGGGCAATGGATGGATTCATGAGTGGATGAGTAGATGGATGGATGGGTGGGTGAATGGATGGATGGAAGGAAGGCTAAGTGAAAGGGTCGATGGAGAGAGAAAGGGAGGATGGATGGAAGACTAAAAGAGTGGATGGGTGGAAGGATTAGTAAGTGAAAGGATGGCTGGATTGGTGAAAGGGTAAATGGCTGAATGGATGAGTGAATGGATGGATGGGATGAAGAGTGGATGGATAAGTGTACAGATGGATAGGGTGAAAGGGTGGATGGATGGATGGATAATGGAGGATGAGTGAAAGGATGGATGAGTGAAATGATAGATGAAGGATACATGATGGATAGGTTTGCAAATGGTTGAATTTGTTTGGAAATGGCTGGGCTTACTTATATACTATTGCGCGACCTCTGATGTGTCTGTAAAACGTACCTATTGTCCTAAAGTTTTGTCCTGAATTTTGACCTCCTGTCCTGAATTTGTGTCCTGAATTTTGACCCTTTGTCCTGAATTTTTACAGTCACCGTCCTGAATTTGCACCAATGCCAGTTGGTCACCCTAGTTGCGCTACTCGTGCTGTGATTTGCCACCGCAAGATAGTTTTGCGCTGAGAAATCAGCTCGAACGGCACCATGTGACATGCCAGAGGGAGGAGCTCCTCGAGTTGATTTTGCTGCCGCTCGAGTCGATTTTCGACTCGAGCTGCAGCTTTCTGACTGCGAATGATCACGACCTCGCGCGCCTGCCCACGTTGAACAGGTTAGAAAACATTATCCAAGTGTCACTGTGTTATCTAGAGTATTTTTCGTATAAGATTTATGCATGATTAAGCATTATTGCTTACTGCTAGGCATATTAACAGCAATTAAGGCACTCTGCAGAGGGTAATAACAGCTGTTTTTTGCCTGTCCGGTAAAAATGGATCTGAGCCAAAGACTGCAGAAAATACCACAATGAGGAGAAAGTCAATTACTAGTTGTTTACAGCAGACAGCAGATTGGCAATAAATCCATAGGAAACCGTGCCCCTACCTGTGGGCTGCCCCTGTCAGTCCTGTTTCACACTCTCACTGAGCATAGATTGAAGTAAACAGGAGCAGTCAGTGCCAACATTAGAAGCATTTAGATTGGCTGAGTGAACATCAGCATTGAATCCAGGGTGCTAATGAATACATGGGGTGATGCAGCAGAACCATGACTGTACAGGTATAACAGCAGAAACACATAACTGAGCACGGTGCTTTCTCATCCGTGAGAGTTTTGGAAGGCGCACTGTGGGCTCCTAGCCTACATTCATTCTATTTCTGCTCAGCACATTATTTTCATCATCCTTGGAGCCTGTCTCATTTAAATTAGAGCCATCCATCTTCATAGCGTTCCAGACGGGGGCAGTGGAGCTCATTGCAGAAACTTCACTGTGTCTCGTGTGGCTGCGAACGCCCAAATAAAGGACAGAGGAAAATCAATGGCCAGAGCCACATCCTCGCCCGCGTGATTTTACTTCATCGAAGACTTCATTAGGAGACTAACCTAAGAAGGACTAGTTCTGGGGTCTATAGGTTGTTTGTGTGTATGTATGTAGACAGGTGAGGGGGCTTATTAGCATATATCTAGCCATAAGACAACAAAGCACTCTACAAGGGACAAGGACAGAGGAAAACCAATGGCCAGAGCCACATCCTCGGCCGCATGATTTTACTTCATCGAAGACTTTCTTCATTAGGTGACTAACCTAGGAAGGACTTGGTTTGGGCTATAGGTTGTCTGTGTGGATGAATGTACACAGATATGGGGGCGTATTAGCACACATCTAGCCGCATGGCATTAGATCACTCTTCAAGGGGACAAGGTCAGAGGAAAATCAATGGCAAGAGCCACATCCTTGGCCGTGTGATTTTACTTCATCGAAGGCTTCTTTAAGCGGCTAACCTAGGAAGCTCTATAGGCTCTGTGTGTGTACGTATGTACACAGGTATGGGGGGTTATTAGCACACATCTAGCCATAGGACAACAGAGCACTCTAGAAGGGTCAAGGATAGAGGAAAATCAATGGCCAGAGCCTCATCTTCGGCCGCGTGATTTTACTTCATCAAAGACTTCATTAGGCGACTAAGCTAGGAAGGACTTGGTCTGGGCTCTATAAGCTGCTTGTATGTATGTATGTACATTGGTATGGGGGTTATTATCACATATCTAGCCATAAGACAACAGAGCACTCTACAAGGGACAAGGACAGAGGAAAACCAATGGCCAGAGCCACATCCTCGCCGCGTGATTTTACTTCACTGAAGACTTAAATAGGCCTTGGTCTGGGCTCTACAGTCTGTTTGTGTGTATGTGTGTACACAGGCATGGGGGTTTATTAGCACACATCTAGCCATAGGGCAACAGAGCAATCTACAAGGGACAAGGACAGAGGAAAACCAATGGCCAGATCCACATCCTCCGCGTGATTTTACTTCATCGAAGACTTTCTTCATTAGGTAATTAACCCATGGAAGGATGTTTGTGTGTATGTATGTACATAGGTATGGGGAATATTATCAAATATCTAGCTATAGGGCAACAGAGCACTCTACAAGGGAAAAGGACAGTGGCAGTGCACAGGGGAAGGGGATGAAGGAACTAGTGATATCTTCCCAACAGGGAGCACATGGGTAAAGTTGAACCCCCATTTCACTTTTAATGCACAAAAAGGAATACCAGGAAGTGACTCCAATCATTTCCAACTATGGGGGTACCTTATTATACCTGATATTGCGAAAGTTCACCGATATCCTAGGTCACATCTTTCAATAACCACATCCAAAGGTTTCCAATTCTTCTGAAGCGACGCAGGGGTGATTGACAAAGCTCTATATTGGCTTATCAGAAGTGTAACCCATTAGTTTTTGTACTTTTCAAGTAGATTTCTGTTTTGGGGGGATTCACAATATCCTAGCATTGTGTGAAGATTTTATTTTGCCAACAAACTTCTGCAAACTTTCTCATTTTTGCCCTTTTCAGAGTTTGCAAAGTTTTTCAGTGCATTATAAGATAATTTTTACTACATGACAAGTCAGCCAAACAGAAAAATGTAAGCACAAACTTTGCCTACATGTTTGCAGAACTTTTCAATACGCTACAGCGGAAGTCGTTTGCTCTGCAAGTTGATATCTTGTATTGATTTTCTATGTGCAATTGTTGTTCTCAGAAGAATGCGTGGGCCTTCAGAAGGCTCTTCCCTACCCCTGGAGATGCTGATACCAGAGGTACTGGAAACTTCTGGGGTAGAGAAAATCCGGTCCATTACGAGATGGATCCTGAGGATCCAGTAAGAATTGAGGTATAGGGCAATGAGCAATGGACCCGCACGCAGGACGCATGCCGACAGGCAGGAAGACAAGCACAGAGTGGAGCATAGAGCGGGCGAGCAGCCGCTGCTCTTGTCACAGAGCGCGGTCATGGACTGGTGCTGTGCAGGGAGATACTGGTGCTGCCCGCTCACTCAACAGGCAGTAAGCTGCTTCGCGACTCCGGTCCTGCACCACTCGCCCATAGGAGACATGTCTTCTCCCTGACATGAAGAGAACTTAAATGCTGGTCACAGGACTTGGGTAGATAGCCTATCTGCAGTCCAGCCATGAACAAAACTGGATATTTGAGCACCGGAGAGCTTCCCTCTTGAACTAGCCACTTGCATCCAAGTGAAGATGGCGCCTGACTGAATAGAGTCCGCCACATTTTTTTACATTCTGATGCTACAGACTGCTGAAAAATGTGCAACCTAGCGCATCAAGGTGGGGACTGACTAGAAATGCTAACATATCCTTTTTCTCGAATGTTTGCCGTTTTCTTTGGAGAATGTTGATGTAGTCAAAATTGGAGGCAGATCGCATTTGTGATTGACTACTGAGACTGCGTTTATTTAATTTAAGCGAATTGGTTGAAGTAGATGTTTGGTAATAAGGCCTCCACGCAGCTGCTGTTCTCAGAAACATTGATTGGCGGCAAAACCAGTCCGCTCAACTGCCCGTGTTGGTACCACAGCATCGACCATACTGGGCACACTCATGAAAGAGCTGAAGGAGGTTAAATCCTCTCTTAATACTGTTGAGGCATCATGAGTAGAAGCAATTGGAGAGAGGAAATCAATGCAAACAGAAATGTCACTGGTCAAATCACAGTTCAGATGGTTAGAGAAACATCTTGAAGTCCTTGAACAGAAAGTACCAGACACTCGAGATTTGGGGGCAGACCTATTGAACTTACCCAAAAAGATCACAGACCTGGAAGACAAGAGCAGGAGAGATAATGCTCACCTTTATGGATTGGAGGAATCAGAAAAGGGAAAAATAATCAGAAATTCTTAGTGACTTTTATTCCCAAATTAACAAGTATTGATTTTTGGCTACCAATCATATATCAGAGGGCACACAGGCTACAGTAAAGCAAAATGCTAACCCAGACCAGTAATAGTGTATCTTTTGCGACACCAGCATGTATGGTTTCTCCTTCAGGCAATATAGAAACATGGTTCATATATTTGCAAAGGCTCAAAGATCTCATTTGCAGCTGGTTTCTTTAATGATGCCAACCTACTTAAGGAGACATTTTAGCTCTGAACCCACTCCTTAAGCAGAGAGGCATTAGGTAGAACCTCATGAACCCTGCAACTATTCTTAGTGACAATAGACAGTGTAACACAGGAATTCTATGACCTACAAGTACTCCAAAACTTTTTGGAATCTCTGGAGCAAACTTCTATTGAGGTAAGGCCTATAAGCACCAACAGAGATGTTCATTCAACTATTGCCTCACAGTCTATTACAGATAATACTTTAATGAGACACCATCCTTCGCACGCGAGAAAGAATCAGCCGACTCAAGACACAGACAGCAGAATCAACTATTTTCTGACCACACCAGGCTATACCCTAACGTCACAGAATACTCAAAAGGCACAATTTCCATTTAAGATCATGCACCAATTGTCAAAGCAGAAATGCCAGGCGAATAAAAATGGAGCATGGATATGGAAAGATGTGGAATCCCTAAAGAGAAAAAGAAACTACTTAGCTATTTACAATTGAATGAAACTATGCATATATAGGACCATGGAGGATCCATGGAAAACTGATGGGTAGCAGGTAAGTCCTACATTATAAGAATAAAGATCAGAGGTACCTCAATAGCATGAAATGCAGCCAAGGAATCGAAACTGAAACTAAAAGCAATATATTGTGGTTAAATATAGGACTTATCAAACAGTGCAGTTGGACACCAAGCAAAAAGTCCTGAAGAAATACAACAAAATAATATTCTTATGCTGCAAACTAAAAAGGCCCTCTCTTGCATCAAAGGGCATCAATTTCAACGTGGTTCAGAGAAGCCATGGAGATGTATGGTTTACATGCAGACAGTAAAAGAGCCAGAATAACCCTCATTGCAAACCCATGGAAAGATCAGCTATGCTGCAGAAATCATGGACCTATTTATCCCATAAACACAGACACTAAACTCCTCTCAAAAGTGCTAGTAAACAGACTGAAAAAGTAATGCCATTGATAGTACACAGAAATCAAGCTGGATTTGTTCCGGATGCTCTTCCCGAAACCACATGAAACTTTTAGATTTATTATGGTGTTCTCGTCAGAAGGAAGGCAAGAGGGTGGCCCTCTGCCTCAATACAGGAAAAGCGTTTGATCGAGTGGAGTGGGAATATCTCTTTCGTGTTATCTACCAAAATGGGACTGGAACAGAGCCTTATTGATTTTGCGGAGTTTGCAGATTTTTCAAACTCCGAGTTCCGCGGAGAACGCGAAGTCTGCAAAAACTTCTGACTCCGCAGCGGAGCAGAGTTCAGCCCCTTACCTCTGCGCATGTGCAGTCCTACCAAGATGTATATCTGACATATCGGATTGTGGCATGGAGGAAGGCAGCCCAGAGATGCAATGATAAAGGTAAGTAGGCTTTTATTTTACTTTAATTGTCATTTTTATTTAGTGGAGCGGAGAGGAGCTTCACAGAGTTTTTGCCCAACTCCGTAAGAGCGCCGCGTAGAGCGACTACGCCTGCTCCGCCCGGTGTTAATTGACTTGGTAAAATGGCTATACATTAGTCAACAATAGGGGCTTAAAATCAGACAGAATTGATATCTATAGATGCACTAGACTGGGATGTTCGTTGTCCTTTCTACATTTTCTACGAGTGTTGGAACCTCTAGGGAACGCAATTTGATGATTGCAAACGACTGAATGCGTAAATACCCCGGTCAGTAGCCTTAGACTAATGTTGTATGCCAAGGATGTCCTTAAATTCCCCAGAAATGTTAATTCCTACCCTAATGGAGGCAATCCAAGCTTTTGCTTCATTCTATTGATATGAGATCAACTGGACAACGAGTAAAGTTACACCAAAGATGCTGTGTACTATAGCCAGCTCTCTTTATGGTCACCCATTTAAGTGGATTCAGTACAAAATGAAACATCTAGGAATCCATAGGATGATTAACGACAGCATGGATCTCTTGGTTGCACACATACAGTGAGACGTTGAGAAGAGGAACAAGCGACAGCTCTTATTATGGGGATGTGTGCAAACTGTAAAAATGGTAGTAGCACCCCACTTCAATTAGATCTTCCATATGCTACCACTTGTGGTTCCCCATACTTAACTTCAGTTAATCAAAAATCAGATAAGAAAATACATATGGTGGAATGTTTCACCAAGGCTGTCGATTGCTGTGCTACAACTACTTCACGAGGTCTTACGTTTCTTAAGGTCAAAATTTACCACACTGCCTAACTTTGGCACAGTTGCCTTATCCTTTAAGTGCCAACTTAGAAAAAACAGATTGGGTCACATTGGAGCAAACTCTATAGGGTGAAGTGAAAGGCCCACAGGTAATTTAGGATGCCATCCTATGGAAGACAGTATGCACAATACGATATTGTTGGGGTCAGTAAAGATATCGATGTATAGACATAAGACCTTACAGCAAAAAGGGTTTCTGAACTTGCAGACACCACTTTGGAACAACGCTTGGATTCTTATACATCGGAAAATACTCAACTAGACGATGTGGGCTTGGAAAGGAATTTTTTACTATTTGTCAAATATTCACAAATGATAAGATCATACCCATTCAAGATCTTCGCATGGAATTTGATTGGGATTGTGTGCAATTTCTGCATTATTTAAAAATTAAGCACTATTGTGAAGTGATTAATTCCCAATTACCACAGGAAACTCATCCCTTCATGATACTTGGATTGGCGGGGTGGGTATAAAAAACTAACCTAAGGTCTCTGTGAACCGTTACTTGAAGAGACCTACGCGAAGCCTACTGACGACCGCCTCTGAAACATTTGGCAGCCCCAACTTCAAAATGCATTCACTGATTCAGAATGGTCCACACGTCTAACCAATCACAACAGCAGTCTTAGAAAGGACATAGTGAAATAGTCCATGATTTGCCCTGGTCCCTTGCACTTTCCCTACTCCGCGACTCAGTGAAAAGCAGGACTGCTCCCACTTTAGTGCTGCTGCTGCTTTTGTTACAGGGGCCGATATTGCGGCACTGCTGCAAAACCGACCCGCACTGCTCGAAAACCAATCCCCACCCTTCTGGCCCACCCGGAAAGCTCCTGGTGCCCACTACGGCTAGTCCCTCCCAGATTGGTCTCAGCTTGAGCAGTGACTTGAGTGTGTTTTTTGTGACACTTGAAAACGAGTCAGCGCCCTTCAGTACGGGAATGAGAGATTTCATGACAACCATGGCATCAAATGAACAATTACGTTTTTAAATGATTATTAGCAACTTTAAGAAGGTCATATATTGACGATCGGAAACCTAATGATCGAGTTAGCGGCTGCGTATAAGTTATCCGCGTATAATTGTATTCCATTCAGATAAGTTCTGTCCATATTTTTTACTCACATGTCACTGGGTAGCAATATGCCAGTAGGGATATAACATTCTAGGAAAGATGTGTACTAATTTTGATTCTTTCAAAATGTCTTTCTTGTGTCTGCGAACCTATCACTGTTACATTTTCTTACACATTGTGCATTACAATCTAATGAAAGGAGAAAAAAAGAAATGATGAATTCCATCTTTATCAGTCATTCTGGGTCCAATTCCCCCAGTAATTCCTAATTTAGCAGCTGAAATCTCTCAGTGAAAGTTAAAAGACCCACAGTGTTCTCACGGGTCTTGTAATTCCCATGGTGCCACTATCTGCTGTCACCAGCCCCATCAGATTTAAGAGGCTCCTGGTAATGAGGGTCGAACTGTTTTCTGGGAAGTGTTTTTTATGCAGAATGAATTTGCTAGTGTTAAATAATAATATATACGTGACAAATTGTTGCAGGATTCACAATTATCATGGGAATGTGGCAAAGCGAAAACACCTATGTCATGATCACCATGTTTTTCAATTTGAAGGTTTTTTAATATTGTATTGTAATTTCATTTATATAGCGCTTACTACCTGTGACGAGGCATTGAAGCGCTTTTTCGGCGAGCATCAAGCTACTCCGGGACCCATAGAGGATTAGTGTTGAATGAGTATACTGACACATGCAAGTAGTTTTAAGTGGTGGATAGATTAGTCAGTTATTTAGATTCGGAATGATAGCAGAAGGATAGAAGAGGAAAAAAGGTTTGTATTTATATAGCGTGATGGGGTGTTGAAGCGCTTTTTCTTTGACGAGTAGCATGCTACTCCGGAATCCCATAAAGTATTAGTGGGAATTAGTATGGTGAAATATGAAAGTAATTTGAGTGGTGGATATTAGTCAGTTATATGGAGTGAGAAGGATGGTGGAGGGATAGAAGGGGAAGAAAGATTTGCATTCATATTGCACCTGTTACCCCTGATGGGCGTTGAAGCGCTTTTCTGGTGAGTAGCACGCTACTCCGGAACCCACTGAAGGACTGGGCTAATTTTTAAGGCCCAGCGGTGCCAGGGGACAACACCTGAAACCTTCGTGGGGATACCTGTTCCGGTGTACAAATTACAGAGACACGGGACACTTCCTTCGGCGTCAAAGATCAGCGTTTATTTACTGCAGGGATACAGAAATCGCTAGAAGTACAGCATAGTGTAGGTTCAGAGAGTCTGCTTCGAATTGCAAAAGTGGATCGCTCCTTTTATACACATTTTCGTCATTGCACAACATAGCGAACAAAGGGTTACAACTCAGTTCCCACAGTAAACTTCAAAAGAATTGCATCCATGTTTTCAGAAGCCCAGAACATAATCACAGAAACATCGCTGGTTCCCAACTGTAAAAACACCCTATCCCACCATAAGGCACATTCCATTCTAGCTGTAAACGAGCTAAGAAAAGAGAGAACCAGAAACAGGTGCAAGGAAGACAAAGACAGACAACAGATTGAAAAGAGTGTAGGGGCAATATCGGAAGCGTGATCACAGGATCAAAGGATTCGAGCCTAACGTATGCAAGGCTGAAACAATAGACCGGCACGGCAAGATGAGCCTCGAGCAGAGCTATCTGCCTTTGCCGTGTCATCCCCCTAGTCATAAAGGCACACTCAAAGGAATATGCATCTTCCGCAAGAGCTTGGGAAACCCAGGGTCATCAAGCGAACATTTGTCCGTTCGCCGGCTACGTGAGGGCAAGAAACAAAATGGATGCCGTATCTAAAATGGAACCCGAAGGTTCAGATGGAGAAACCCGTAAATAAGACGAACCCTTTCAAGTAGTGTAGCGAAAACACTTACACCAACTAAACTCGTCATTTGCGGTTCATAGATACCAAACTCGTCCATATCCGAACATGCCCAAAACGTCGTTCCGATTCTCACGGAACCTCAGACGCTCCTTTTGCCCTCATGTAGGCAAGTACTAGTCGATATCAGAATCAATTTCGAAATTCATCAGATCGTTCAGATGTTGCTGGAACATTATTCTATCCATCAATGTCTCTTTGGTAACAGATGGCCTTCTTATACACGTTGTAGCACAAAGGCCACATAAGGCTGGACCACACTGTACACAAAGACAACACGTGAACAGAAACGTCACAACAACCCCTACAATCATCAGAATCTTCCAACCCCAAGTCGACATCAGACCCCAAAACCATCCTAGAAGCGTCCAATCACCTTCGTCCACGTGTATGGACTCAGAGATTTTATGCAACTTCGAGATGGCTTGATAAACAGTTGGAGCATTATCAGGTATGAAAATACAGCAGCTCGAATGGATCACCTTGCACACACCACCTCTATCTGCGAGCACAACGTCTAGAACCATACGGTTCTGCAACATCATAAGTCTATCCGCTTGAAGCTCTGCTGTCAGGTTACCAAGAGCACTTGCAGTTATGTTAGCAGTCGATTCTACCACACGAGTCAACTGTCTCAGGTTCCTACTATTGACCGTAGGTCCCCAAAACGGTAGGAAACCCTTAAAGAAGTCTCCTGCTTCTTGACCGGCAGTATCCTCTTTGCTAATAACGCCTCTCACAACTCTTGTCTTGTGATAGTTTGAGGCAACTGAAAAAGTCGGTGGCAAAAGATTCGCGATATAACATGTGCCCGAGAAGTCACGGGGCAACCACGTATAAGCGCGATCATAACATACAAAATAAGTACCCTTGGCAGTCAGGAAGACAGGGGAAGAGAGCATCAGTAAAACGTACGTCTCAGTACAAGCACTCTTCCCAAGCTGAGCTCTCGGATTTCGACCAAGACCTTGCAGGCAGAAATGACCAAGGTGGGGTACGATCCAGATCGGAGACGAGCTCTTAAGCTGTCTATCACCCACTGACATACTATACTCAGCCTCACTCCGATCCTTGTATGCTCGCACCTCTTCCTCTGGAATAAGCGATGAATCAAAAATATCTTTATCCAGATCGGCAATCGCTATAGCCAAAGACTTGTGGTACGGGCCAGGACCAAGGTCTGTGGAGCGTGGCTCTCGACGGGGGTAGGAATCTAGTGCACTACGAAACATAGTTTGGAATGCTCGAGCTGATCCCTGGGAGCTGTAGGGAAGAACCAAATACGGAATACCCTTATCCATAGTATTCGGCATTAACCCACACACCCAACAGTTGGTAGTGTTCATCACCAACTGATGTTGATGCAGAAGTTGGACAAAGGAATTGTTCATAAATTCCGCAAGTCTGACCTGTTCATGTTGGGGCAGAGGATGAAAGGAATGTGGAGAAATAGTGGGAACGAGAACAGAATTCAGATCATGAGAAGGAGAAGTAGGTGAAGTGGAAGGCAATAACGACTGAATCCCAAAATACACTCCACCCACCAATAACATAGAAACAGTTAGGAATAACATGAAAACCTGAAACAGAAAACATTTTGTTCGTAAAATCTTATGCAGTTTAGATCTTTGCGCCGACATCCTCTCTTTCCAACAGCTTAGAGAACTCCATCCTCAAAAAACCGTCCGTAACGTTCTTGACGCACCTGGTTCTGAGTAGAGATTATCAATTCCCAGGAGTTCCCAGGAACCGACAAAAGTAACCGACCTAGTGTCAGAAACCTGCTAAACAGAAGTAGGTACCCGTACGGCCCTACGGCCAACCCAGATGGTAGGTTTTAATCAAATAAACACTCAATGTAATATAAGTCTCCTAGCTGCACAGAAGAGGAACGCACGTGATGTATAAAACAAAATTGAAGAACTCAAAATCAATAAAAAAAAAATGCAAATGTCCACAATGTTCGTAGCAACAGTGAGGGGGTAATGTATATTCAAAAACAAAAGGAAATGTTATTTGTCCATATCACACGATCAAAGAAAATATCGACATTTTCCAGGTCGAGTTTGTCCTTCTGTTTGTGCCGGTAGAGCTTCGAAAACCTGTTGATGAATCAAACTCAATTTAGCAGTCAGATCGTAAAGATAGTCAATCAACATTGGATATTCAAGTCTGTCGAACTCCTTAGGCCTCGGAACTCCCCAAACATTCGCAGGACGGCCGAACACAATCTCATATGGGCTAAGCCCTACTCGAGAGTGCACAGTCGCCCTGGTCGATAAGAGAGCTAGAGGCAATGCATCAGGCCATGATAAACCAGTCGTTGCTTGGATTTTGGCAAGTTTCAGTTTCAGAGTACCATTGTACCCTTCCACCAAACCCGCCGATTGAGGATGGTTAGCACTATGAAATTTTTGGTGGATTCCCAGACCCTTACACACACTCTTCATCACACTTCCCACAAACTCACTACCATTATCTGACCATACGATCCGTGGCATTCCATATCTGGGGAAATATTCCTTGAGTAGAACTTTTGCTGTGGACAGGGCAGTATGATCCTTAAGAGGGTAGGCCTCGATCCATCTGGAGAACGCACAAACCACAACCAATACATATTTTAAATTATTGACTCTCTCCATATGGATGAAGTCCAACTGGATAACTTCAAAGGGACATGTTGGAGGAGCAAAATGACCAGGTGGAGTGGGGGTGCCCTTGCCAGGATTATGCATCAAACATACCATACAGGTCTTGACCACTCTCTCAGCACACTTAGCAATCCCATCATTCCTCCATACAGGAAACAACAGCTTACATATACCTTTCACGCTAATATGTGACATGCCGTGGGCCATAGTAACAACGGCAAGCACATACGCATCCGGTAACATCCATCTCTGATACTCTGACAAATCAACCCAACATCCATTCACGTCTAACTTCCCCGTGCTCTCTTTCCACTTAGTCTTTTCAGCTTCGGTGGCCTCATTCTTAATCGCTCTCACACTCTCTACTGTGTCCTCACACATACCAGTCTCCGTTGGCCATCTCACTGAACTCGTAACATATATTCGATTTGTCAAATTCTTGGCCGTTACCTTAGCAATCTCATCCGCAAACGCGTTACCACGACCAACATCATCCGTAACCTTTCGATGCACGCTGCATTTAATGATTTCCACCTGTTTAGGCAATGTAAGTGCATCCAAAAGATCGTTCACGAGCTGTCCGTGTTGGATCTTCGTGCCATGCGACGTCATGAATCCTCTTTCTCTCCACAATCGACCAAAACTATGCGCTACGCCAAATGCATACTGACTGTCAGTAAACACATTCACTCGCTTCCCTTTAGACAAAACACACGCTCTTGTTAACGCAATCAACTCTGCCGCTTGCGCTGAATTCTGACTCAGGAAACCATCTGTTTTTCTTATCATATAGCTTTTTATTGTGACAATGTTATTTTATCAATTGGCATCAATTTATTGATTTTTTACTATATGTGTTTATCATATTAAAAATGTATTTTTTCATATTGAATTAGTTGTGTGTTTGCCTTAATCCATTTTTGCCTCTTTTCCTCAATTGTATGCCTGGGATTGTTATCTCACATATATAGCATATTATCCATGACCAGACCTGCGGACTGTCGAATGGACACCGCAGCTGCCGCTGTCGCCCTTAGACAACTCAGCAATGCTCTAGCTACTGGGTCTAAAGTCGAAGAAAAATATGCACATGGACGCTGTATGCCGCCAAATTGTTGCGTCAAAACACTTAACGCACAACCTTCTCTCTCGTAGACATATAGTGTAAACGGCTTACTGTAATCAGGAGTACCTAACACAGGACCCGAACACAACGCATCACGCAATTCAGAAAAACTTTTCTGACACTCTTCGGTCCAAGGCAAAGGAGTCGGAACATCCTTGCACGTGAGAGCTAACAATGGCTTCGCTAACAATGAAAAGTTTGGAATCCATTGTCTGCAGTATGACGTGATACCTAGAAATGCAGGTACATCTCTCTGAGTTGTCGGCACAGTCATTCGAGCAATCGCTGCAATTCTTTCTGGGGTCAACCTTCTTCCCTCCTTTGACAATAAGTGACCTAAATAGGTTACTTCTTGACAACAATACTATAGTTTAGAAGGTGACACCTTGTGATGTAAGTCACATAAATGCTTTAACAACGATATTGTAGCAGTTTTGCAAATTTGCTCAGTGTCGGCAGCCACTAACAGATCATCAACGTATTGAATCAAGGCCTCACCAGCAGGTAACAGAAATGCATCAAGTTGACTCTTAAGGGCCTGACTGTAGATCGATGGACTCTCACAGTAGCCCTGAGGTGCGCGTTTAAACCTAAAACTGCGACCACCTAATGAGAAGCCGAATAGATCTCTGCTTTCCTCAGCAATCGGAATACTAAAGAAAGCATTCTTTAGGTCGATCACCGAAAACCAGGAGGCAGAGGCTGGAATCAGGGTTAGCAAAGCTGTAATGTCAGGTACCACTGGAAACTGTGGAATCACTATTTTATTCACTTCCCTCAAATCAATTACAAAACGGTACACAGGAGGCTTGGATGGGTCAGTTCGTTTCAAAATAGGTAACACAGGACTATTACACACATTTCCCCGAGTTTCTTCGATGACATCCTTGTCGATCAAATCATAAATGATCGCCAATAACGCTCGCTCGCCATCAAGAGAGATACGATATTGGGGAATACGTGGTAATCGCACATTTGATCTCAATTGGACGACATAAGGTGGTATGTCCAGTAGGCCCACATCATTGGGACCCGTTGCCCATAAAGAATCAGGAAGGGAACTCAATTCCGGTGGGAGCTTATCAGTTGACAAGTACATAGGAGAGATCACTCTCTGACCTAATGTAAGCTCCACTCCCGTAGGAGAGCAATACAGAGTCGCATATAACCGCTTCAACAAATCCAGACCCAAAAGATTCTCACCACAACCAGTAGTTAAAATCAAAGGAGCCTCTAACTCACGTGGCCCAATCGTAAGGGACAGAGGGCTAGAAACTGGATTGCTAACCGGGGCGCCAGAGAATCCAACAGAAACATTCGTTAAGCCAGACAAAGGTGCACCAGGGAGTTTCGAATGCATGATGGAACTTTTTGCTGCACCAGTGTCCAACAGAAAAGGCTCAACTACACCCGATGTGGCAACTGCGACGTAAGGCCCTCTCTGATCAACCGGAACTGATACAACTCCCTCTCTTTGTCTATGGCTGTCCTAGTAATTGTTGTCTACACCAATCTCATGCTCAACATAATAGTCATCCACATGATACTGTGCAGATCTGCCCGACGATGTATTTCGCTGATCAAAACAATTGTCCGTGTCCGATGAAGGAGCAGAACGCTCATTTTGACTTTGAGAGGTGCCACGACCTCTACCTCGAGATGATTGCTGATGACCACCACGACCTCCCCAAACCGAAACAGAATTCGTTCGGTCACGTAAAACAGGGCAATTAAACCTTAAATGCCCTCACCCCTACAATATGCACACTGATTATACCCAAGCATAGATCTGGATGCAGAGGAGTCAGAGCGCGATTGCATCCTAGAAGACTGCGCTTGTGGTCGATACTGCACATGCTGCTGTTGCGAGTCATTCTGATTCGAACGTGGAGGATACGCCTGCTGCAATAAGACCTTAGTTTTTAGCTCTTTCGTTTTCTTGTCTGCACTATCATTCTCCTCTTTTTCTCTATTTTCATAATATTGAGCCGTTGCTAATATTTGAGCTGTGGTTGAAACAGCCCATGCACTTTCAGAATTTTTCAATTTGTTGCATAATTCAGGCAACAGATTGAGCACGAACTTATCGACAAACAATCGCTGACCTCCCTCAGTGCTCATATCCTGACCACTATGATCGATAAATGCCTCCTCAAACCTAGTAAAGAAATCGGAGACACTCTCGTCTTTATTTTGTTTGCAAGCAGACAATTTATCCCAGTTCACCCTCATCGCTGGCATAAGTGTTTTCATGAGCGTAATGATTCTTTGGGGCAGATCCGTAATTAACTGTTCAGGCTTAGCCCCACCAACTTGCCGTCCGTCGGCCGCTACAATTGCAGCCCAATCACCACCTAACTCAGCTGCATGATTCTCTTGACGAATTTTCGCCCAAATCAGTTGCGGTACTACGTTACCAAACAACATGTCGATATCAGCAAGGTTCATAATAGAAGCATCCACAAGTTGGGATAACTCCTTGTAATAACCTGCTGGATTCTTCCGGGGGTCAGGCAAGGATTGTTTCACCTGCAAGACTTCTGAACGCTTCCATGGGAGGTGTATCCAAACTCTCTGGAAGTGTGGCAAAATTGGAGGATGAGCAGCAGCATCACCCGGCATCCACACTGGGGGAACCTCTCGCATAGGATACTGACCAGATTTCGCTTTCGGATCATCCGAGTCGTCGTCAAACGACACTCGAGAAGTCACTGTAGACCTAAAAGCTAACAATCGCTCTAATGCGCGCCGTACATCAGTACCTACAATCATACCGTTCGAAAACTGACTCTGAAGTTCAGTCAAATCGGGCGGTACGATATCTAGCTCGTCATTATCCCACTCTTCTCTCAATGATTTGCACATCTCTTCGAACACGAATCTCTGTGTGGGCTCATTAAACTGAGAGAATGTATCGAAAACTATACGCAAAGTGTACTTAGCAGGATGTCTAATCCACCTGCGCGCCATAGTTACTAAAGTCGCACTCTCCCTCCCACCAGGAATTTGACTCTGTCTCTGAGAGATGTCAGAGGCATCGGACTCAAGTAACGATCCGAAAAGTGGAGAATAGAGATTAGCAACAGAATTAGGTATACGGTTACGAACAGAAGGAGAAGAGGAAAGAAGAACAGGAGCAACAATATTAGGAGTAAACGTAGGAGCAGTAGTAGTAGCCAAGATAACAGGAGTAGTAGTAGCAGTATGCTGAGAAGTTACAGGGAATGGAGCAGTAGGAAGAAGAGGTGGTAAAGGAGCAGGGCCCACTTGAGGAACAAGGGGATTCGGAGGAACAAGACCAACTACAGGCTGACCAGCAGCCGCCGGAACGACAGGCGGAAGAACAGGAGGAACTATAGGGGCTATAGTACCCTGTACATAAGGAGGTGGTGACTTTAATAAATAAGATAACAAAGGATCCTCTTTCGATGCTTCTTCCTTCTTTTCAGAACTCGACGGTAAAACCGGATAACATTTATCCACCTCCATGCTATGCTGTCTGATAGAAACTTCCTTTTCCTTCTCTGCTTTGTCTCGCTGATGCTGTTCTGCACCTTGCATCATCGAAATGATACCCTCTTTCTTATTTTTCTTAATCTGCTTGATTTCTTTCTGTCTGGCCTCTTTGCGCCATAACCGAAAAGAATCAAACATCGCTGGCCTAGCTTTCTTTTTAAACAATTTTGCTTCGAGATTATCTAAAATCTCAGTTTCAAAGCTACCAGGGGGTGGCCAACTAAGGACACCATCTTTTCTTGTATAACGAATCCAAAAGTCATTATATACAATGGGGCCCACTCCATGTCAACTATAGAGCTCATAAATCGGAGTTCCAACTGTGGGTATCGGACATGAGTCCTCCAACCGGGAATCCGTGCTGTAACATTTAAGGAAACCAAACAAAATACTACGGCCAGGCATCGTGCACACTAACCGAGTTTCAAACTTCAAGGGTTATCGATTACGATATCCTCGCAAAAATACGAGACCCTCGGTTTTTGGCAATTGCAATTGTCAAAGAAAAACCCAAAAAGAGAGAACCAACAACTAAGGACCACAAATGCAATGGAACCATGCAAACAACCAAGTTTCAACAACAACAACCAAGTTTCAAAGTACAAAACAAATGTCCCAAAAAGGAACCAAAGAATTAACCTAAGGACTGGGAGCGACCCACAAATACTTAACTGAAAGAACAATGGCGTCACCAGGAAGGCCCGTCTATCGTCTCGCCGTACAAAGGACTACGCCAGGCGCCAAAACAGGTCGACAGTCAGGGCATCAGTCCGTCGCAGCCGCCAGGAGGCGGGAATCTTCGCGGGAAAAATCTTCGGACCACTTATTTCGACAACAGGATCGATGAAGCGGGGTGCACCTTCCCTCGGAGATTTCACACGAAGTTCCTCACGATCGTCAGGCTTTGGACCGGTACCGCTGATGTTGCCCCACGTTGGGCGCCAACTGAAGGACTGGGCTAATTTTTAAGGCCCAGTGGTGCCAGGGGACAACACCTGAAACCTTCGTGGGGATACCTGTTCCAGCGTACAAATTACAGAGACACAGGACACTTCCTTCGGCGTCAAAGATCAGCGTTTATTTACTGCAGGGATACAGAAATCGCTAGTACAGCATAGTGTAGGTTCAGAGAGTCTGCTTCAAATTGCAAAAATGGATCGCTCCTTTTATACACATTTTCGTCATTGCACAACATAGCGAACAAAGGGTTACAACTCAGTTCCCACAGTAAACTTCAAAAGAATTGCATCCATGTTTTCAGAAGCCCGGAACATAATCACAGAAACATCGCCGGTTCCCAACTGTAAAAACACGCTATCCCACCATAAGGCACATTCCATTCTAGCTGTAAACGAGCGAAGAAAAGAGACAGAAACAGGTGCAAGGAAGACAAAGACAGACAACAGATTGAAAAGAGTGTAGGGGCAATATCGGAAGCGTGATCACAGGATCAAAGGATTCGAGTCTAACGTATGCAAGGCTGAAACAATAGACCGGCACGGCAAGATGAGCCTCGAGTGGAGCCATCTGCCTTTGCCGTGTCATCCCCCTAGTCATAAAGGCACACTCAAAGGAATATGCATCTTCCACAAGAGCTTGGGAAACCCAGGGTCATCAAGCGAACATTTGTCCGTTCGCCGGCTACGTGAGGGCAAGAAACAAAATGGATGCCGTATCTAAAATGGAACCCGAAGGTTCAGATGGAGAAACCCGTAAATAAGACGAACCCTTTCAAGTAGTGTAGCGAAAACACGTACACCTACTAAACTCGTCATTTGCGGTTCATAGATACCAAATTCCGAACATGCCCAAAACGTCGTTCCGATTCTCACGGAACCTCACCATAAAGGATTAGAGTTGAAAATTAGTAAAGTGAAATATAGTGAAATATGAAGTAATTTGAGTGGTGGATATGTTATTCAGTTATTTGGATAGAGAAAGGTCGGCAGCGGGATAGAAGAAGGAAAGAGGTTTGTATTTATATAGTGCTTGCTCCCCCTGATGGGGTTTTGTAGCGCTTTCTTGGCAAGCAGCATGCTACTCTGGAACCCATACAGAAAGTTGAATTAGTATGGTGAAACATGAAAATAATTTGAGTGGTGTATATGTTAGTCAGTTATTTGGATTGAGAAGGGTTGGGGAGGGGCAGAAAAGGGAAAAAGGTTTGCATGTATATAGTGCTTGCTACCCCTGATGAAGTGTTGAAACGCTGTATTGGTAAATAGCACGTTACTATGGAGCCCATAAAGGATTAGTGGTGAATTAGTATAGTGTAATATGGAACATGTGAGTCTGGATAGCGGAGGGATTGAAGAGTGAAGGATTTTTTTTAGGTCATAGCAGTAGGAGGAGGCTTGTGGCTGAGTAAAAATGGGTTTTGTGGGGGAAGAGTCGGAAGGAAGAGTTTAGAAAGGATTGTTTTGGGGTATCGGTATAGTAAAAGAGGTGTCAGATGATGCAAGGAGGGGTAGAGTAGGATAGAGTCTAGAAAGGGTTATTTTGGGGGTCATAGTAGTGGTATGGGGTTTGGGATAAATGAGAGAGTGGATGTAGAGGATATATTGATAGATGTATAGTGTGAGGGATAGGGTATTGTATTGGAAGGAGTAGTAGAAAGAAGATTGAGATGAGTCAGAAAGTTGGGCTAGAAGATATATTGAGAGAAGTACAGGCTGAAAAATAGGGTAGTATATTGGAAATGCAAATTAGAAGAAAGTGATACATTTATAGATCCAAAAGTACATTGAAAGTATATAGATGATCAATATGAAAAATATGTGCTATTGAACATGCAACAAGTAAATAAATGTGGTTCCAAAAATTGTACTTTCCTAGCATATTCTTCTGTTTTGCAAAAGTGTCATGAAGTGACGATAATCAAGCTTGGGAAAAACACATTTAAAATGGTTAAATTCCAGTGATTGTCTAGTTTAGAAATCTTCAACAAGTAGCTGCAAGAAGACTTGGACTCGCATCTTTATTTTTCCGTCTGGGAGTTACTCCAGGGATGTCATAAGCACTATGATTGTTCCCTTTCAGATTCTATTGTTTGCTCATTCGTCTCTCCTATTTTCATCATATGTCTTTTAAGACTTTTCCATTTCTTTCATAGAAAGTGTGACATGCTCAGAAATGCCTTTTTAGATTATTATTAGGCCTGAGAGGTAAACTTCTCTTCATTTGCGGATTTTGCAGAGTTGCCATATACGGGCTCAAAGGAGCACGCAGAGTTCCAAAAAACTCCACTCCGCAGAGCAGAGTTTTTTCCTCACTAACCTAGTTGGTGAGCGCAAGCAAGGAAAACCCACCTCCCGGCGAGATTTCTTAATGTGGGCGGTCAGATTTCTCAATGCGGGTGGTCATGGGTGGTCGCGACTGCTCATGTTGTGAAATCTACAGCTCACGTCGAGAAAGCTGCTGCTCGGGTAGAAAATCTACATAAGCGGCAAGAAAAGCAGCAGCACCCTCTTGCACTTTGCATGGTACCGTTCGTGCAGATTTTACAGCGTGGAACTAACACGCAATGTTGAAAATCAAAGCAAACGGCATGAGCAAACGCTCTTCGCCCCTTGCGGAACACCACGCAGCGTGGGAGAGTTTTTGGCCACTCTGCGAACTCTGCCCGGCCTAATTTTTATATTTATTTTATACTGTAGGTGCCAGATTTAGTAAACCTTTGCATCATGCAAGTCAATGACAGGTGATACGAGGGCTTTCGTGAGATTTACTAAGCCACCCAAAGCCACCATGTGTGGCTCCGCTTGACTTAGCGTTCGATGGGTGGATGAATGGGTGTTCCCATTCATCCCCCCATGGATTTTGATGCAATCCCTGATTTACTATGGATAGTAAACGTGGAATTGTGTCAAAATGCTAAACCACCCCGACAGAGGCATAACGGGGAGAAATATCTTAATTTCTCTTCGTTTTTCCTCCTCCTACATGTGCTGCATTCTGCAGCACACATACAATGCAGAAAGTTCAGTTTTTGTGCAAAAAGGACTGCCTTCCTGCATAAAAACAATTGTGCTAATAACACAGGCACCCTTGCATCCAATACTGCCTGCTTTGGTGCTAGGCAGCAGTCAGTGCGGCAGCGCAGGGAGAGAGCCGTAATGTGTCATATCTTAGCCGATAAGGTGCATTCCTGCTCTTTCCCTGACACACAGCTCAGTGCAGCAACTGCGTTGCGTGACATTTTGTTGAAACTGGCCCTGGGTTCAGACCATTCTATTTTTATTATTTTTGGTTCTTCATTTTCTTATTAGTCTAAAGCTAAAGTGCTTGAAACACGGGCAGGAAATGCTGATATCATCATGTCCGCCTGCTTTTCAAGCTGACATATTTTGTGTTTTTGGCACCAGGTGCCAATGTTCTAATATGGTCCTATAGAGGGTAAGCCTATAGTTCACAAAGATGGAGGCTCACTTTAATATAAGTGGATAGAAATGATACATATTGTGCCATATTAGTTTAGACTGGTAGATGATTTAATATCTCCAAGCCCTATTTTGTATTATGAACATAAGATAGAATCAGTGGGCCAATTGTGTGTAAACCCTGCAAATTGACCATTGATTAACAGAGAACATTCTTGCGGGCAACGATCAAGATGGCACGGCACCAGATTCCACCATCTTAACCCAAGGCTGCTCCGGCGACACTCTTACAAGGCTCTGATTGCACTGAGCTGGTGAGATGGTTGTATTTGTTCTCAAACAGACACGACACCCCAAGCAGTAGCGGCTCCTGGTGGGAGTGCTGCCAGGCGGTGAAGTGGGGCAGGGGAGGGGCAGGCTGGGGTGTAGTAAACACCGGAATGCGGATGAATGCAGGTAGGTAGACAATTAAATCAATAAAACAAATTTTGTTGCGTGCGCTGCATCGGAAACACCGGAATACGGATGATGCAGGTAAGTAGACAATCAAATCAATAAAGTGAATTTCGTTGCGCGCGTTGCATCGCAAACACCTGAATACGGATGAAAGCAGGTAAGTAGACAATTAAATTAATAAAACGAATTTCATTGCACGCGCTGCATCGCAAACACCGGAATACGGATGAATGCAGGTAAGTAGACAATTAAATCAATACAACAAATTTTGTTGCGTGTGCTGCATTGCATTTAGCATTTGGTGTTGCAGACCGTGCAACGAAATTCGTTTTATTGATTTAATTGTCTACTTACCTGCATTCATCTGTATTCCGCTGTTTACTACCCCCCACCCTGCCCCTCCGCCGCCCTACATCACCGCCCAGGAGCACTCTCACCAGGAGCAGCTACTGACCCCAAGCAAGCTATTCCAGACAACAACCAACTTTGTTGTCTCAAATCAGGTATGTAAACTACATGTGAAACTCGGGGTCTAGACTTATTATTATTGATTGAGACCTTTCAGAACTAGGATAGCGCCTAGAGAGAAAACAGTAAGCGTGTTAGGACAACAAAATGCAATGCCCATAGTACAACATTCTCCTGTTGTTTTCGCTGTTAATGAAATGCATCACTGCTTTAATTTATATTTCCTGTGATATTACCATTCCATACTGGGTGCAATATATTAATAATTTTAAATTAAATATTTTAAAATGCACATTCTCCTGCAAGTGATATTGGAGTGTGTTAGTCATTAATGAACGATTGTTTGAAGTTCCACTGATGTCCTTGAACTTATCTTATGGGACGGATCCCAATTACGAAACACTTCCTACGCAAGATTGCTGAGTGGGCGGTGTTTACTTCGCAGTCCAGCTGGCTCTGCTAGTTACAGCTGGTGAACTGAACTAAGGGGCAGATTTACAAGCCCCCTGCGCCTCTTTTATGCCACCGTTGCGTCACTTTTGTGACGCAGCGGCAGCGCAAAAGATGCGCCATGGTGCTCGGTATTTACAACGTGACGCATCTCCCAGATGCGTCACGTTGTAAAGCCCTGTGCCTGAAGGAGGCGTTCCATCGCAGGGGGTGGGGGGGATGGGGGGGACGTGGGCGTTCCGGCACAGGAACGCCTCCCAAAAGTGGCTGAGTGAAATCTACAAGATTTCGCCAAGTCACTTTTGGGCCCATGCTGCGTCAAAACCCTGCGCCTGCTTGAAGCAGGCATAAGGATTGACGCAGCATTGTGGAGATAGGGCACCCCAGAGCATTGCTGGAGCTGCATCACGCTTTCGACGCAACTCCAGCAATGCTCCGCTTTTACAGCACAGATGCGTGACGCATCTGTGCCGTTTTTTACCCCATGGTGCGCCGCATTGTAAATGCGGCGCATCCAAGGTGGCGGAGCTGCGGCACACAATAACTGGCGCATCCCTGCTGATATGCAGGGAAGCGCCAGTTATTGTAAATCTGCCCCTAGAAATTCGACCCTTGTGGTTCTGGGGACCCCCACAGAACGAGACACCTTGCTTAATTTGCATCAGTCAGAAGTTTACAACTGACCATTACCAAACGAAGCAACTCAGCCTTCACCTAAAATATCTCAGCAGTAGTCCTGGAAATTTAAACAAATGAAGGTGGAAAAGAAACAACAGCAAGTCAATAGGAAATGAGCATTAGAACATTACATTTTTTATGTATTTTCCTAAAGGAAAGTAGTTGTATAAGTGAAGAAAGTCATTTTTATAGTAACAAACAATTTGGGGGTATTTGTTACCCATTCCGACCCCCAAAAACATGGTTACTTCCCACCTTTCATGGAGCAACATTACAAATCAATTGTGGCCAGGGTCGGGATGGACAAAAAGTGATTGTGAATGGTCACAAAAACTGTACGTTTGTGAGTTTTCTAGGCATTTTGCCTGACTAGTTCACTTGACACTCTTTCTTCCCCACCCCTCTCACTAAATCTATGGTGTGAAAAATTCAACTTCCTGGTAGACTTTCCTCACTCGTAAGTGTACTTTATTATTCTAAATGTCCTTTTGTCCCTACTCTGTGGATAAAGTTGTGGAATTTAGAGCATTTTTTTTATTGAAGCTTAGCTGCCGAGAAATGGTTGTGAATCGTGTCCTTAGTTGTGAAACAATGACTTTGAATGCTGGACCCACCATTATGGAGTAAACATATCTTTCGTTAGGTGGTAGGGCACAGTTATAAAAAACACTTCTTTCACAAGCCCTTCCGCTCATTTCTAGGGCCTTATTTATGAAGGCCTTGTGCCGCCGGTGCGTCACTTTTAAAATGGGAAAAAGTGACGCACCGGTGGCGCAAGGCCTTCATAAATAAGGCCCCTAGTGTTTAGAGAGAGTTGTTCACAGTAGTTTTTAACATATATGCACAGCTCGGAAGCCCCTTTAGTAGGTGGTTGTTGAGCTGGGGGAACAAATGTCTAGGGGCCCGAGTCACAGATCTAATTTAAGACAAAATCCTAAACATACTACCATTTTGGTATTCACAGAAGGCACTTACTCATTTCGGTATTCACAGAAGTTAGGAGTCCTAACTTTAGGACTCCTAAATGCCTTCAGTGAATACCGAAAGTCTTAAAGTTAGGATTTTTCTCAGATTAGGAGTCTTAACTTTACTACTCCTAAACTGAGAAAAATCCTAATTTTAAGACTTTCGGTATTCACAGAAGGCATTTAGGAGTCCTAAAGTTAGGACTCCTAACTTCTGTGAATACCGAAATGAGTAAGTGCCTTCTGTGAATACCAAAATGAGTAAGTGTCTTCTGTGAATACCAAAATGAGTGTCTTCTGTGAATACCGAAATGAGTAAGTGCCTTCTGTGAATACCGAAATGGGTAAGTGCCTTCTGTGAATATCAAAATGAGTAAGTGCCTTCTGTGAATACCGAAATGAGTAAGTGCCTTCTGTGAATACCAAAATGAGTAAGTGCCTTCTGTGAATACCAAAATGGTAGTAAGCTTAGGATTTTGTCTTAAGTAAGTTCTGTGAATCAGGCTGAAATGCATAACAAAACTGAGCCGGTATGCTTTATGTATAGTGTAGCATGTTCCATTTACACAGCTGGTCAGAGATTTCTCTACCACTGTGTCATGGCGCTTTGCTCCATCAGAGGCTACTCTTCAGAAGGAGACACCAGCAACAACAGTAGCCAAACCATGGGGTTCCTTTTGATTCCTGTTGCTCAGAGACATTGAGACACCACAATGTCAGGTGTAGTGTGTGATGTTGAGCACCGACAGGCCAATGGGAAACCCTAAGGTTGACCAATTGTACCATTCTTGACCCCTCAACAGCTTCCTTGTTACTCCTTGGGGCCTACGTGAAATAGTAGAACGTTCGTAGAGTAAACAACTCCCTTGAAGGGACCGCCAGGTGACGGATAAACATGGTTCTCTATATCCAGTCCCATCACTAACAATGACCAACAATAGGCATTCTAGAATGTTGCTTTGTTTGATGACGCCTGCTGGGGGTTTTCAGACCTGTTGTGACATCATTCACCGGATGCCCCAGCTTTACTTCCTGTTCCAGCCAGGTTCTGAATGGCTCCTGAGATCTGATGCCTCAAGGGCGGTGCCAAGGTACAAAGGGGCCGGCCGGGGTTAGCAGCTGTTCCCGCTCTCACTACCACTAATTGACGTCCGTGCTGCCCGCCTGTCTGCCCGCCGCGCGTGAGCGCCTTAGCAGTTAACACAGCGCGTCATCGCTAATCCCAAAAACTGCACAGCGTGAGGCACCTTATTGCTTAATTACAGAATCATGCCTTGCCATCCTTGGACGTGATTCATCTGCAGCGGGCTGGAAGGGCACTGCCAGCAGCTGGGTGCCATGCTCGCAGACAGCTCCCCATACAGACGGCCAACCTTTCGGTGCCAGGATGTCAGCAAACTGTTTGCAAATTACTCACAGTACATATGCAAGACAGTTTGCTAGCACAACAGGCTGTCGTTCATTACCTGAACTAAGCAGGTGCATTAAATGTGGCACATCTGCCGAAAATCCCCTAAATCAGGCCACACTATGCCAGCTTATTTACCGAGGGAGTTATTAGCCGGAGAATGTGCAAGATATTGCAATATGGTTTTATTCCCAGTGAGATGCTGTGGCACGTACTTTGCAGAGGACGTGGTAGACAAAACGAGAACAAATCCTCAGTGCGTGCTGCCAGATCTAAGCTGACTATTAGTGCTGGCCAGCAGAGCTGCCAAGATGATGGGACGAGCAGTGTGCGACCTCATTTGGAAAGAGCTGCCAAGATGTTAGCCAACGTTAGGCTAATCCAAAATGATAAACAAGAGCTTCTTCCGGTTTTAAAACGTATCGACATGAGGGTACATGCACAATGGAACTACGCAATTGAATTGGCTAAATGATGCGGCAAGGATAATTATCCGACATGGAATGTGGTTATAGGAATTATGTGGCACATTTAGAAGATTTATCCAGTTTATTTGACTATGTTCACACATTATTTGGAATTGCTGTAAATTTCAGCGTAAATGCCTCAAATATCTATTAGAAATGTTAACACAGTCAATACTTTTTTATGGTTCAATAGTGACATCACAAAAGTTTCGTTTTGAAATATGTGCGCCTAAAAAAAAGAGGTTCTGCTGCCTTGTATATTATGCCAGTGTGTATAGCTAATTCCAAGACCAGTCAAGGAATATTTGCCTCATGAAATCACTTCACAGTATATATTTTATATAGCAGTTATTAGTAGAACACAAGTACAAATATAAAAGCATGTTCAATTTTTCCAGACAAAAATAAAAAATATGTAGGGTGTTTGGACAGAATGTAAGTTCCAAAATATCGTGTGTACAACATTTTGTTTCAAGAATATCGAGGACAGAAATATTGTGAAAGTAATTTTCTATTACTGGGCAAAGTTTTGCCTATTTGCACTTACATTCTTGATATTTTTGTCCTCCATATTTTTGACACAATATTTTTGGCATCAACATTCTATCAGACAGGTCATCTTCTGTGGTCAGGTTTTAGGATTGGAAACTGGGGATTAGCCTTGGGTCTTGTGTTGCTCCTTCTAATTGATTCATTGCTTGCAAAAAGCTTTTTGTTTGATCAAATCCACATTTTTCTGGTCAGTGATGCCATGTCTATTGCAGGGTATATTACATATAAGATGCCTGGGATATATTAAAAGCTCATTGAGGGAGTTTCGAGGCAATTTTTTGATTGACGTTGAGGTTCATCTCTGGTACAAAATTTCGGGGACCTATTTTAATTATTGACTTGCCAAAATATTGGACCATTTTGGAGGAATTTTAAGTTAAATCTTGTTTTGTCATTTAATAAGAGCAAAAAGATGTGTCTCCATCCGTACCCACAAACCAATCTCTAATACGTTTTGACCCCTAACCGAATCCTTATCTTTTGCAAATACTCCTCTCTACCCAGTTGGTCTTCTTAACTCCAACCCGCCCTTATCAATAACCCTGAACTGAACCCTACCACTAACCCTAATGCCATACCTAATACTAACCCTTAAGCTAATCCACTCAACCACCAGATGTCACATTTCTTACAGCCTACCCTATGAAGCGCCTTCGAACCTGTTCTTCGCCATCCTCTGCTCCAGCGCTTCAGTTGTGCCAGCGGTTAAAGCTGATGTTCACCAGCACTTCTCTTAGAACACCCAGACATATATTTAATTATTAGATTTTGACCAAGAGAAAGAAAATTTGAAAACGGAGAAAGAAGAAGAAATACGAATATAGGAAACAATGAAAATGGAGAACGCAGAGATGAAAAAGAACCCGCAAGAACCATAGAGAGACAGGAAGTGTAGAATAGTGGAACAAAAAGGCATGAGTTGAAATCTGCAAGGATCATTGGTATATAACACCTGTACACTTTTCAGAAGACGGCTACAAAGAAAATCTTCGGGGCCCTGCACGCATATTTTTTACACATTATTCACATGTCCCATCCCTTTTAGTGGAAATGCCACATGCAAGCCAATTAAAATGCACCATGAACCATTTTCTATTGTGACAAAAGCCAAGAGATTTCAATTGGAGTCTCTGCCCCAGGACCAGCAATTACTGCATGACAATTTCTCACTGAGACGGTACAGGAATGGAGGACACGCCCTACATCCCTTGGTGGTACCAACGGCGTTGTGCAGGTCGGCAATATTCCCCTTCAGCACGTCTGGTGGAGCCACTTGGCCTCTCAATGATGTCCCAGCAGTGTATCTTGCCCCAGTGTCCTTGTCCAATTAGGCAACGAGAAGCTGAGGTTGACGTCAGTGTCCGCTGCCTCAAAGTATACCCCTCCCTATGTCCTTACGACACCCAGCCTGATGCATGTGTGTGAGTTACCTCTACCTGCGCACATTTCAGATCATCAGCTCCCCCAAGACCCCAGCTTCTACTCTGTCCTCCTGTCTGTCTTCCAATATAGCTCTCTCTCAGATTTCCTGTGCCAGGATAACCGGTCCTTCACCACCAGGACATTCTATAGCAGAAGATCAGCCCCACTGCACTCGCATGAAGATTACACATCTGCTGTAGCTTAAGGGAGGGTTTCACATCTGCTGGACACATTGTGGAGGACAGAGCACATGTCTAGAGTGCATACATCGGGTGGAGCAGATGAGTGCTCAAAGCTCTTATGGGCTTTAAGCTAGCTCATCGGAGTGGGCGCAGGGAAGATTTCCAGAGAGCAGAGCCTGTTGTGTGCACAACCCTGACCACCTCCAGCCTGACGTATGGGTACATCTGGTTCACAGGCGTCGACCTTCTGCATTTGGTTGACTGAGGACACAGAGGCAAGATAGTCTGGTGGAAGACCATTGACAGCCCCTTGGCTCTGGTGGAGGCGTTTAAAAATTGGTAGCTGATGACCACAATTCTTTACTTCTGTGATTAGTGGAGAGATGTGGTGCAGCGGCCAGGGCAGCTGACTTCGGAGCACAGGGCTCACGGCAGCTCAGCTCAGCACCATGTGATACTGGGCAATAGCTCACTTAATTTCCACGACGGCCCCCAGCGCCTTGAGACCTGTAAGGGTGAGTAGATCGCGCTTTACAAATACAATTTTTTCGATTTTATTTTATGTGGTAAGAGTACTTTAAAGGAGAGACCAGTGATTCTGCAACCCTGCAAAAGCTGTCTCTTTTTTTAGTGCAAGCTTCACAATTAGCAAACCTTGCAAAAGTTTCTAAAAAAAAGTCATTCGCAGAGCTTTGTAACGTGGTATAGCCCTACAGTTGGGAACTGCTACTCCCTACTCTTTTGGCCTGAATCCAGTAGTCCCATAATGCCACCTTATTGAGACATGGGTACTTTGCACATCGGGTGAATAGAATCATTTTTTACATTTTATTTTAGAGTTTTATATAGCGCAAACTAGACCCGAGACACTGGGTATCAGAGCGCTTTACATAGCACCAGTTTCGTTGCAGAAGGACACATTCATTTTTGTTAGGCACGGGGAGATGAAGTGATTTGCCCAGAATCACAGGATGCTGATCGTCGTTGCCGAAACTCGAACCCGGTTTCCAAGCTTCGAGGTCAACAGCTTTATCCGTAAGGCTACATCCTCTCCCCAATAATGAAAGTAAAAACAAAAAAAAGCTTTTCTAAGTTTTAACTTCTTGGTGTTCTTGTGTTTTACCAACCACTGTTTGTTCACATAAGCCATTTGGCAATTTCAATAGAGACTGCTCATTACAATACAATGCACAATCTAAGTGCAAATGTTGTATGATGGCAAATTCTGGGAAGTCTCGTTCTGTGCAATTTTGCAAACTTTACTATTGGTCACCTAAATGATTTTCAAATACCCAAGTTCGAACCTGAGACCCAGAGTGGCAGCATTGCCCCTCGTGACTCTTTCCTTCAGTTTCCAAAGAGCTTGAATTTTCACTGAGTGATAAACGTATTGCACTGCACATCAGTGAACCGCCAGCTGCATGTTTTCTGTCCCTGTCTTAACCCCTTCGACGCCTGTGACGGAACGGTTCCGTCACGAGCGTCGGTTGAGCTGTGCTGGTGACGGAACCGTTCCGTCACGACCACGCCCGTTTTAGAATCTTCAGCACAGAGCGAAAATTCGCGCCGCGATGAAGAGGTTAAAGTTTGGGCTACTAGATGACCTCATGTCACCAAGGACAGAACACTCCAGTGCTTGGCTTTTTTTGTTTACAAACCATTGGAAGTTCAACTAAAGAAACCCATGACTGCATCTCCCAGAATGCATCAGTTTATTAAATTAAGCCCAAGTGGAGCAGTAAGGCGATCAGTCAAAAGGATTATAGTCACTGCTTAATTTGTTTAAAAAAAGAAAAAGAAATAGGTGCCAGTGCCCTCTTCAGGAGGCCACTTCCACTTGCACTGCACACTATCGCTGTCAGTGACAGAACCAACAGAATTATTAACCATTGCACTCCTACAAATGTGACAATTCTGACTATTCCAGCCCACCAACGCCATAAGAATGGCTTCAGTAATAGCTATTAGTAAATTTTATACATATACATATTGAATCAATAAACAACTGTTGTTGTGCTCGTCTCTAAATTAGACAGGTGGTGCCAAGATTTGGCAGACTGTCAAGCGCAACTGTTGTCAAACGCAGGTACCGAGCACTGGAAACCACTGGTTCAAATTAAGCACTGATATAGTTATAACACTGATTAGAAAACATTAGGTTAAAATAAATTAGCAGTTTGAAAGGTTCCAGAGTTTGCCATTGGCTTCTACAGTTGTTAATACACTAATATACTAGAGGGCACACGTCTAAAAGGGCTCTTTCTGTGGGATCGTCCAGAAAACACCTTCATTCTTCTTCACTCGCATATTGTGGTGCGCCCAATCCAAAGAAACCTGGGGGCATATTACCAACGTTTAGCGATATTTACCGCTAACGATGCTTAGCAACGAATTTTTTAACGCTAAGCATCGCCGGAAATTATCGCAGAGATAACTTGCTATTAGCAAGGTTTATCTCAGTAGTGATAAAAATCCTCGCTCTAACTGCCAATTGAGAGATTATCTCTGGAAAACCAACGATAATCTCTCGAAGTTTGGAGTTAGCTTGATAATAGGGGCTCACAAATTTAGCCATGATATCCACCTTCCATAGGATATCATGGCTAAGTCAGGAAAATACCAGGTGTAAAAAAAGCAGTGCTAACCGCGGTTAGCTCTGCTTTTTTACTACTAACACGGTTAGCGAAATCCTTGATAATGGAGAAATGTCGCTTAACAACATTTCTCCTATTATTTTTCTCTGGAACGTCCCCTTTGCATCTCATTAGAGATGCAAGGGGAAGTGTAGAGAAAAAGGGTGCTAACATGCGAATTTGTGTGTTAGCACCCTGTTGCTGATAGGGAGATAATTTTATCTCTGCTTTCTTGGCTTTTAAAGCCAAAAAAGCGGAGATAAATCCCTTGATAATATGCCCCCTGATCTCTTGCAGCAAAGTGGCGGATTTCATGTCCTGGATGAAATAAGTGGACATAGGGCCTTATTCAGGGTTTGGTAGTCAGGGTAATCAGTTAACAGGCGGTCCTGTCCACTGTGCCGTACTTATTGTGATTAAGGCTCCCAGTTTTCTGTTTTTACTGATTTTTGCAGAGAAATACAGACAGAAAACAATGTGTTTCTTATCTGTATTTATTCCTAAAAGCGTAAAAATACAGAAAATTATGCAATTTTTGAGGGACTCTCCATGCTGTCTTTCATGACTTCCAGGACACCAGCTGAGAAGGTAGACAGCAAGTGGGGTTCAAAAACAGGGTGAGATTTTCTTACAAACAGGCATATGTTTCAATCTCCCACAATTATCTACCTATGTATTCCGCAACTCCTATGTAAAGGGTTCTGATACCCACTAGGGTCATGGTCAAGCTATATAAAACGTTTTAAAATAATTCAACAACAACAAAATGTTAAAATATATATGTAGTATATTGCTAATATTTACCCGTAGGTGTAGTGTTTTGCTACATTTGGCTGCTTAATTTGTTTTAAAAAATGACATGCGTTAAATCATGAATGCATGTTTATCAGATAAATAAATGTCGAAATAGACCACTTTATGCGACTTAGGATACCTACAAAGATTTTCTCAGCTCATACACCTTGGAAATGGTTGGACCTTTCTCCTTGACTAGCATTTATCCTTTTCCAAAGGTCTTTGACTTTTAAGGGGAAAGACTTATTTGCTCAGTCACGCAATTTTGGTCAAGTGGCGCGGCAGGATTGGACCCCAGGCGCCTTGGTCGAAAATGAGCAATTTCCCAACTAGGCGAGGCGTCCTCCCTGCCGGGCCAGATCTCATTTGTGGTCCATTAAAGGGACATTAAGTGGTGTCCTGTGGGCACACGCTGCCTCATTCAAGAAACTCCCTTTCTTTAAACTCCCAATAATGACTTATTTTCTACTGTTGCTAAGCAACAGCCCTTACTCAGAGCTGTTTTAAGAAAGTTCTTTCTTTCTCCAGAGTTTGCACCAATTTGGCACCCCATGGCATTCTAACAGGTTCAAGAAAAAAAAAACCACACAAACATTGCATTTGCATCAAAACTTCCCTAATCTTTCAGACACCGAGAAAACTGGGGGGCAGATTTACAATGCCTGGCGCATACCCAGGGATGCGCCAGTTATTGTGCGCCGCAGCTCCGCCACCCATGGTGCGCCGCATTTGCAATGCGGCGCACCATGGGGCAAAAACGGCACAGATGCGTGACGCATCTGTGCCGTAAAGGAGGCACATTGCTGGAGTTGCGTCGCAAGCACGACCCAGCTCCAGCAAGGCTCGGGGGTGCCCCATTTTAACAATGCTGCGTCAAGACCTACGCCTGCTTCAAGCAGGCGCAGGGTTTTGACGCAGCATTGGCCAAAAAGTGACTGAGTGAAATCTTGCAGATTTCACTCAGCCACTTTTAGGAGCGCACCTCCCCCCCCCCTCACGTTGTAAATACCCTGCACCATGGCGCATCTTTTGTGCCGCCGCTGCGGTATAAAAGAGGCGCAAGGGGCTTGTAAATCTGTCCCTTGATCTTTTAAAAGAATGTCTCAGTCACTTGAAACAGATTTTTTGATAATTAGCTTCAATCAATGAAACCGAATCAGACTCCTCTGACAATAAATTTCTGGTATAACCTAAAAAGTGCCGAATATGTGCACCCCTTTTGCTTTTCAAAGTACTTCGTTTGTACAAAAGATATGAGAGAAACACATATTTCTTCTTTTAGCAGTAAGTCAACAAAGCTGTTGATTGAGGAGGTCGCTGTATCCAACATTGAAAAAAAGTTGCCTGCCCCCGTACATGAGTGTTGGTGCCCACCCCCTGCAGCCACCAGCACAAATTAAGCAGTGTGGGCCGAAACATCCCTACTTTGGTAAACACCGTCTATATAATCGAATCTATAAGGTGTCGTTTGTTCACGATTTCATGCTCGAGATTCATTTCAGTTTGCAAATTAAATTGCCCAAACAAAAGCGGAAAACTGAAACTGACTGATTTTGTACGTACCCAAAGTTGAAAAGACAGTCACCTACATAAAAAGTCAGTCAGATGACATTCATGACTTGTGCATGTAAAATCTAGATTTTGCAGGGTTTTTAAAATAAATTTGAGATATTTCCCCTGCAATTAAATAAGCATCACCCATATGTGAACGTACACCAAGTGTGTGACGTAGACTATGACAACTTCTAATTTTTCAACAACACTGAATTTAAAACTAGAACACGAGCTTTCCCTCAAAACTGTTTTGCTACAAATGATCAATGGGTTGCCAAAAATAGTCTGCCAACATGTGAAAAATGACAAAGAAAGCACACAGGCAGGTTTCTTATTCGAGAAAAGAATTAAACCCTGTCTTAAAAGAAGCAATTGAAAAAAAAATGATACGAAGGAAAATAAGTTAAAAATTTAGTGCAGTGATGCAGTGGATTAATGCACCACTTTGTTATGCACGCATGAGGGTCCAGCTCTAGGCAAGATATAAAGACAGCAATTATTCATGTAAACTATTATATTGGCACGCGCATCTCTCTGTCGATGTTTGTAAATTAATGCTTTACTGTTTGCTCTTAAAAGATGTGTCCTCCATGACATAGAAAAACCGAGCTACACTGTGTTTATTCTGGAACCTCGCTCGTCAACCCTTCATTCAGTATCAACCAGTGGGCGCATAAATACTTTTTGGATGTTTTAAGTCCAGAAAAACACAAAAAAAGTTACAATGGGTAGCTTCCTTGGACACAGTGGGCCTCATTTATGAGAAATGACGCATCGCTGCGTGGAAGCAGCGATGCGTCACTTCTCAGTGCGCACTCCTTGCGACATTCCTGATGCGTCATATTTAATGTATGATGCATCATGTCGCAAGGAGTGGCGGTATGTTACACCTACAACGCAACTTTTACGTCGCATTCCGTTACAACGCAGATTTTACAACGCGGGATCCATTACATCGGATGTCATTACAATGCATGGCATTACATCGCAGATGCTATTACAACGCATACTATTACATCGTAAGTATTGGTAAGTATTTAATTTTTTAAAAATTTTATTTAATATTATTTAATTGATTTATTTATTATTAATTATAAAAAAAAATATTTATTTTTGTTTTTAAATATAAATTAAATATATTAATTTAAGTGATTTTTTAAATAAGTATGAGTATAGGAGTATATGTTTTGGGGTACTGAGGTATATGTTTTGGGGTGTTTGGGTATTTATAGGTTTTAGGGCAGGGTTTGGGTTTTGGGGTACAGGGGTGTTTTTAGGTTTTAGGGCAGGGTTTGGGTTTTGGGGTACAGGGGTGTTTTTAGGTTTTAGGTAGGGTTTGGGTTTTGGGGTACAGGGGTGTTTTTAGGTTTTAGGGTAGGGTTTGGGTTTTGGGGTACAGGGGTGTTTTTAGGTTTTAGGGCAGGGTTTGGGGTACAGGGGTGTTTTTAGGTTTTAGGGTAGGGTTTGGGTTTTGGGGTACAGGGGTGTTTTTAGGTTTTAGGGTAGGGTTTGGGTTTTGGGGTACAGGGGTGTTTTTAGGTTTTAGGGTAGGGTTTGGGTTTTGGGGTACAGGGGTGTTTTTAGGTTTTAGGGCAGGGTTTGGGTTTTGGGGTACAGGGGTGTTTTTAGGTTTTAGGGCAGGGTTTGGGTTTTGGGGTACAGGGGTGTTTTTAGGTTTTAGGGTAGGGTTTGGGTTTTGGGGTACAGGGGTGTTTTTAGGTTTTAGGGCAGGGTTTGGGTTTTGGGGTACAGGGGTGTTTTTAGGTTTTAGGGCAGGGTTTGGGTTTTGGGGTACAGGGGTGTTTTTAGGTTTTAGGGCAGGGTTTGGGTTTTGGGGTACAGGGGTGTTTTTAGGTTTTAGGGCAGGGTTTGGGTTTTGGGGTACAGGGGTGTTTTTAGGTTTTAGGGCAGGGTTTGGGTTTTGGGGTACAGGGGTGTTTTTAGGTTTTAGGGCAGGGTTTGGGTTTAGGGATATTTAAATTATATTTACCATTTTAAAATTAATTAAAATATATTTAATAAATTAAATTAATTATTTTACATTAATTACATTTTTTAATTAAATTAATTAAATTAAATACATTAATATTATTATTTTAATTTAATTTCATTATAAAAAATATGTACATTAAACTAATTACTTTTTTTATTAAATTAAATTAATTACAATTTTTAATAAAATTACATTTATTAAATAGATATTATTTTATTAAATTAAATTAATGACAATTTTTAAATGTCTTTTAATTAAATTTTATTTAAAAAATTAATTACAATAAACTAAATAACATTTTAAAAAAAAGGTATACTTACCTATACTTACGATGTAATGCCATGCGTTGTAATAGCATCTGCGATGTAATGCCATGCATTGTAATGACATCCGTTGTAATGGATCCCGCGTTGTAAAATCTGCGTTGTAACGGAATGCGTTGTAACACAACGCGTTGTACTGACACCAATCCGGAGTTACAGATACGTCAGTATTTCTGACGTTATCTGTAAGCGCAAAAGTGACGCATTGCTGGAGTGTGTCACAAAAGTGACGCAACTCCAACAACGTGTCCTTTCACATGGGGCAAGCCCCATGTGAAAGGGCATGCGTCAGTCTTACGCCTGCTGTGAGGCAGGCGCAAGATTTTGACACAACAGCGTCCCAAAAGTGACGCAGTGAAATCTTATAGATTTCACTGCGTCACTTCTACGACCCTTCCTCGCGTCAATACGCCCCCTTGCATACATTATACCTGGCGCAGGTATAATGTGGCGCAGGGGTTTACAAAGGGACGCATCTACCTAGATGCGTCACTTTGTAAATATGGCGCAAAAAGGCGCATTTTTTACGCCACTGGTGCGTCACAAAAAGTGACGCGCCGGCGGCCTAAAAGTGACGCACAGCCTCATAAATGAGGCCCAGTGTGTTTGTAATTTTACCCATTGCTTTGGTGCCTGGAAAGCTTCCTCAGAGATGGACAGAGTTCCCCTTGGCCCTCTCCCTGGTCCTCAAATCCATGCACAGATATGAATTCTTATACATTCCAGAGGCATCCTTCTTAATCTCTGATTTAAACCATGTCAAAGCCGGAAGCTTGTGCCACCTGACTATTGACTTCTGTTTTTAGCCATATAATCTATTTAACGTCAACATTTTAGAAACTACTTCCAATTTTTTGTTTTAGCAGTGAGTTCTAATGGCGAGCTCTCCCATGGTCGCCTGTAGCGCTGACTGCATGCAGTGTGTGTCTTCATTTGAACAGATGGGCCTGGCACTTCAGGAAAACAGGTGTGTGAAATGCGTTGTAATTTGCATTTGTGTAATTACACAACATTTTGGCCAAAGTACACAGTTATGTGCAATTGCGAGAAATGCGAATGTCTTTTTGCTCTACATTTTAGTGCAGAATAAATCCTCCCATGAATTTAATGGTAAAAAAAAAGTGCCAGAAAGCAGCGCGAACAACAGATGCTCACATTCTGTTGTTCCCGTATGTTCACTGTAAGTTTATTACCACAAATGCAGTGTGTTAAACCTGGCATCCTTAGTGTGGTTTCCTCTAACTTTTTGCCTTTACCTCTCCTGTTTTTGCTGACTTCATTTTTGATGGTCTTAGGACTCTGTGCACTTTACTACTGCTAGCCACTGCTAAAGTGCTTGTGCTCTCTCCTTAAAATAGTTGAATTGGCTTATATCCAACTGGCATATTTAATTTACTTGTAAGTCCCTAGTAAAGTGCCATACCAGTCTCTATGTGTGTGCAGTTTAGAGTTGCCATTTAGGCCAGGCAAAATATACCATTGCCAGGCTCACACCTTCCTTTTTACTACATATAAGTTACTCCTAAGGTGGGCGCTGGGCAGCCCCAAGAGCAGGATGCAGAATATTTAAAAAGTTGGACATGCACCTATAGGGTTTACATGTCATGGTAGTGAAAAACTCTTAAAATTGTTTTCCACGACTGCAAGGCCAACCTGCCCAATAAGATAACATTGGAATTACCTTATCACATTTTATAAGTGTAATTTAAAAATGGGAACAGGTAAACCCTTCCTCTTTGGTGCCTCTGGAATCGTAATTTAAAATCCTAACATGGTGAAGTCAGATATTATATTATAATTCTGAAAACAGCACTTTTAGAAAGCTGGTATTTTCTTGCCTTAGCCTGTCTATGGGTTACATGATTGGGTGTGGGTGACAGACAGGCTTTGTGTATTCCTCCTAGACAAACACACACAATGGTGACCTTAGGTGTGACTTCATGGGCCCACATTGGCAGGATGGGAGGGAGGAGCTAGGCCCATCCCCACCTACACTTGAATAGGCTGTGCCCTGTCTCCACATAAGGGGGGCTGCATACCCCCTGTAGTTAGTAAGGAGCCATGGCCAGGAATGCAGGCCACCTTTGTACTTCAAAGACATTCCTCTCAGTGCTTGAAATGGAAAAATAGTGCTACAGAGTACCTGCTTGTTTATGAGAAGTGTTGGTACTCTCCAATTAAAAGTATTACGTCTCTCTTAAGTAGCGCAGGGGCTCTCCATCTCAAAATAAAAACGGTCTGGTACTTAGTACCGGACAGTACTGGACAGTACTGGGTACTGATGCCTCCAATAGCTTTTCCCCACTTCATTGGCACAACTGTGTGTGTGTATATTTATATATATACACACACACACACATATATATATATATTTATATGGGTCTTCCGCTCTTTTCTACGATTGGGATACCGTGACGCGGGTTCCAGTGGCTGGATTGAAGATTGCAAGCATATATATATATATATATATATATACATACTCAAAAAACACTGGCATGTCTTGCACACCGACACGCATCTGAAAAAACATTTGAGTGATAACCCCCAGATTACTTTTCGAAAAGGGAGATCACTCAAGAATGAGTTAAGCCACAACTATATCACTTCTAGGGTTATTGACAATAATCGACATGAAGTGGGCTTTAAGCGTTGTCGCAAGTGCAAAGCTTGCAAACAAAGTTTCGACTGTACGTCTCTGACGGTACCTAATACCAACAGACAGTTCACTATACGTAAACATCTAACATGTAATACACCTTACAGCATCTACGTATTAATCTGTCCTTGCGACAAGTGGTATGTGGGTAGTACCAAACACGAAGCCAAGAAAAGGGTTCTAGAACATCTACGTGCAATCCACAATAACAACAAGCAATACCCCATAGCAAGACACTTTTGTGAGAAACACATGCAGAATGAGAAATTGGTCCGCATGGTGGTTATTGACACAGTAGATCTTGGTATTCGTGGAGGTAACAGAGAACTGTCTTTGAGAAAATTGGAATCAAAATACATCGTCGATTTCGATTGCCTCAGTCCTAAAGGGTTAAACACAAGTGAAGAATTGGCAATACATCTGCATGAATAAATGTATTAGATAATATTGAATATGTCAGAGGTCTTCAACTCTATTTTAATGTCATAATTTTCATTGTTTTAGATTTCACTCAATGCATAACTACGGACGGATTGATGACATTGTGAACTGTGTGAGACTATGATGGACATGGCTTTAACATTCTTATGGGAATGGACCTCACATCTGTCCTTGGACTTCCACCCATTTGCCCACTGGGGCGGTACTAATGGTGTCATGCCCACTTGGGCGGTACTGCGTAATGCAGAATTGTCATATATCTAAGTTGGAATATATGTTATTTTTGGACCAGCAATTTATTGGTTTTAGCCCGTTGATGTCCACACATGCATCTGTTGACAGAAATGCCACGTCGTATTTTCGCAAAATTAGATCTTTCCTGGTGTTTACATGCGCCATAGTAACATGGTAACCAATGGCAATTTTGCTTTCATGTAAGCGACCAATCACGGCAAGTGTTGTATTTCTACGGCGGAGTGCCGCTTATTTTGCGTGATTCTGTGTTAAAAGTGGCTTTTTTCTGTCATTCCTTTTCTAACAATGTGAACAAATTATTTAAGGAATTATGAAGGTGATTTTAACTTATTTTCCCCTTTTTTTCATTTGGACTCTATAATGTATAATAATCATTATAAATAGGTCAATAATTATAAAACATCAATGAATAAGTAATTTACGGTTATTGAAATGCATTATAATGAAATTTTGGAACCAATTTTTGTTTGTTCACACCGTTACAACATGTCCGTCCAGTTGACGCATTGAATGCTTTTACACGTGGTGTTGTGGGTTTAAATATGGCTGACAGCACATTTGAGGCGAGCGTGATCAAGCCTTAAGTGGTGAAACGCGTCGTGAGACCTTGTCCGTCTGCTGTGAATAAAATACCTTCACAAAAGCTCTGGGTGTCCTGCATTTCTTCTTGAAACGTGGAGAGAATCTTGGGATACATATATATACATACATACATATTATACACTGCCACGTCAGCACACTTCTGGACCTGTGGATACTGTGCCTGGAAGGATTGCTGTGCTTGTACAAGGGCTGCCAGTCGGCTGGACTGCTGCTCTGATGAAGCTGCTGCCCTGCTGTGCCAACTTGCTGCACTCCTACCTGGGTGACTGGACCTGCATCTCTTGAACCCAGAATGACTCTAAGGGCTGGTTAGCTGGCCTCCTGATCTGAAGCTCGGGGACACAATAGGCTTCCCACAACCTTGCACCTGCACCTGGACTCGGCCATCTGTGATTCTACCCTGCCAAGTGGTGCCACTCATGTCCTGCACCCTTCAAAAGTAGATCCAGTAGAATAGATGCCACTCCTCTGCTGCGTGGTGCAAACCCGTGCAGAACCGATGCATCTCTCTTGCTGCATGAATTGGACCCTTCACAAAGACCCACATTGCCTCCACAGCCCTAGCAGCCTTCAGAATTGCCACTGCGTGACGCATCCACAGCACAGGCACTCACATCCCTTCACAGCAGCCTAGACGACAATGACGGACTCTGCATCGCAGCTCTTCGGAGCTGATGCATCGTCCAACTGCGCGCTGTCCTCAATTCGCAGCACAAGCCCCGTCGACTGGATCCTCGGCAACGATGCATGCCTTCACATCGCAGATTCGCATCTTGCAACCGGGGCATTGCTTGGCCTGTGCAACGCATCTTCGGCGCTGCAACTCGCAATGCTCCGCAAACCAGTAAGTAAGTAAATGCTTTATTGTACAGTTAATAAAAACCATTACAAATAGCTTTTAGCAATAAAAGAAATGGTCAGTTAAAAGAAGAAGGAAACAAATTAAAAAGGTCGGTATAAAACCGTAAAAGGTTGGACAATGTTCATCCAGCATTAAATACGGATATATTTCTGTTTTAAGTAGGAATTTGTACTTCTGTCCAGGCGCTTGCTTCCGGCAAATGGGTTATTCTTTCCCCACCGGGGGCAGACCAGCTATCTCCCATGATGATCGTGCCTCTTGTGGGAAATGATTTAATGTTCTTGATCTGTATGGGTTTCTTGCCCGGTCTGAGGGCTGGAAGCAGGTGATGTTATGTAGGTGGTATCGGTGTCCACTCGTGGTCTCGTCGTTTTGAGCCTGGATTCTGCCACTCCGAGATATTTTACCAGTCGGCAGGCCATCTGCACGTCATCTCCTCTGAAGCAGCTCAAAACTGCTTCTCTGCAAGACCTGATTCCCTTATTTAAAAATAAGGGTCTCAATAGGTTCTTCCGGTCTTGCTGCAGCTCTTTACAAATGGTTATGAGGTGTGTGATGTTTTCCTTGTATATTCCGCACAGGCGGCATTTTGCTGGTTTTGGTGGCCGCAGCCATGGGGCCATATGGTCCGCTGCTGGTAGCACTCCAAGTCGTAGTTTTAAAAACGATTCTTTTGTTGATTTGGAGAAGCTGTTCACCAGGTACGACTGTGGAGTAAGTTTATTATATGTTTGCACGGTCAGCCAGCCGTGTGCTCTCTTTGCTAGTGAAGCTTTGTCTTGCAGGAGGGTTTCTTTCTTGACGATTTTGTTTATGATTTTTTTGAAGCCTAATGGGCTCCCTTGGAGGTCCCATAGCTGCCTTGCCCCAAGATGATTGATGGCATCCTCCAGGAAGTGTCTTGCTGGACTGTTGCTTTTACTTTGTAGCTCTCTCCAGAGGAGTGCGTTAAGGGTGTTTTCTTCTCCTCTGCTTATTTTGTACCAGGTCTTAAGGTAAGTTCCCTTTCGTGCAAGTTCTTCTTTGGCCATCCCAAATTCTAGGCGGATCTGCGCCGGTGAGATGTATTTCGGAAGACCGAACATGATGCGCATTGCTTTTGAGACTACTCTGTTAAGAGTTCCCGTGTCCCTCCCTCTCATTGCTTCACTTCCATATGTGATAGATGGAATCAGCTTGGCTTGGATTACTTGTAAGAAGGGGGCGAGGTTTAGGCCAACGATTTTGTTTTTGAGGTTCCTAAGTGATGCTGCTATCATTAAGCCTCTCCTCTTGATCTCCTCCAGTTGTGGTTTAAAGCTACCCCTATCGTCTATAATCACTCCCAGGTAACAATATTTGTTTGTGATCACCAGTTTGTTCGAGTCCCAGTGCCATCTAAATGGTAGATTTTTCTTACGATAATTAAGGGGCAAGATTTTTGTTTTGCTGTAGTTAATACAGAGTTTATTGGCTTTGGAGTATTCCGCAGTGATGTCGAGGAGCCTTTGTAGCCCAATCTGTGTCCGGCTGATCAGCACCAGGTCATCGGCGTAGAATAGGGAAGAAAGCTGTTTGCCCCCTAGTTTTGGAGCATGTGAGTTGTTTGCGTTTAATTTTGTGGATAATTCAGCCATAAAAAGGTTGAATAGGGTTGGCGCTAAAACGCAGCCTTGTTTTACACCTGTGTGGGTTTGAATTTTCTTGGTTAAGAATTCTCCAGGGCCTAGTTTGACCTGCACCCACGTGTCGCTGTGCAGGAGAATTAGCTGGTTCAGTAGGTCGTCAGGGATGTTCATTCTTTTCAGTTTTTTCCACAGGAGGTTTCTGTCTACCCGGTCGAATGCAGCACTATAGTCTATGAAGCACAGGTACAAGGGATAGTTCCCTTCTTGCGCTGAGTCGATCAGTAATGACAGGGCTAGGATATTGGTAGATGTCCCCATGTTTTTCCTGAAGCCGGTTTGGTTGAACGGGATTGTTGAGGTTTCTTCTACCCATAGAGTTAGTTCCTGAAGTAAGAGGCCTGCGTAGTACTTGGCCTCGTTGTCTAGAAGGGCTATTAGCCGATAACTTTTAGGATCCTTTCTATCTCCTTTTTTGTATATTGGGGATATAATTGCCCCCCTCCAGGATTGTGGGATTGTGGATGTTTGCCAGATTTTTTTGAACATTGGTTTGAGATTAATTGCCCAATATTTTGGGTCCTGCTTAAATATTATTGGTGGTATGCCATTAGGGCCGGGGGCTCCGTCTCTTCTGCCTTTTGTAATTCTTTTAATAATTTGTTCCGTCGTGATTATTACAGCTTCGTTCGTTCTCCAATGTTCTTGGTGTGGAGACGGGTATTCGTCCGTCTTTCCATTGTCGGCGCCTGTTTCTTTCCCCCTTCCTTTATTCTCACTAAAGTGAGTGCTGAAATAGATTATCCAGTCATCCTCTGTCACCTGTGAGTCAATCCCTCGATTTTTTCCATTGATCTGTGCATTGATCTTTTGCCAGAACTGCGCACTGCGATTTGTTTTGGCATCATGTAGGAGTTTTCCCCAAAAAGCCTCTTCCTCTTCACTTTTTTGCTGCCATATTAATTTCTTACGCTCTCCTTTTAGCTGTCTGAGCTCGTGGAGGAGGGACGGATCTGTTGTAGCTCTTCGTAGAGTCCGATTTATCATTGTCTTAAGTGTTTTTAGCCTGCTGCTGTTTCGAAAGTTGTTGCATCTTTTCTGTGTCTTGTTACAGCAGTTTCTTGTTCGTGTTTCAAGCTCTTTTCTCTGCCCGGTGTCTCTCATTTGTTTTACAAACACTTCCCAGCTTGTTATCGGGTTGTGCGTAATACGTTGAGCTTCGTTGAGGGAGCGTATCGCTTGCTCTAGTAGTTTTTCTGGGTTGGAGACTTTACATTGTACCCGTCTTTCATTTGATGTAAAGTCTGTACCTACGTTGTTCGAGTTGGGAGGCTTTAGTGTCGCTGATATGTGCATTACTGTTTCCTGAGGCAGGTGGTCACTACAGTCAGTAAGACCAATTCTAAAGTCTACAACTCTATGGTATAGACTACGGGATACAAAAGTGAAGTCTATGGTAGAGCTTGCCTGGGTACTGTGAAATGTTGCTGACTGCGGTTGGTCCCCTGGAAATCTTCCGTTAAGTGCCCTAAGTCCTAGCTCCTCTAGTGAAGCCAGCAGGATCCTTGTAGTTTTTGTACTTCTGCCCCCTGCGGTGCGGTCTTGCCGATTAGATTCCCAGGCGAATGGGTCCTCATCATATTTAGTGCCCGTGGCTGCTTCGCTCAGCAAATTTAGGTTAAAATCCCCTGAGATAATGATGTTATTCGTGAGCTCAGCCTTCACCAATCTCACAAGTTCTTCCTTCAGTTGTCGAGCTCCCTTCATTTTCTCCCTCGGGTGTAGATAGAGGTTTATAAAGATTATATCCTCGTTTGGGTCTTGCACGCGGGGTGACAGTCGTAGAGCTAACATTGCATTTGGGGTAGATAAGTTGTAATTTAGCTCCGCAAACCAGGATTAAGGTACTTTGTTCAGCAGGCCTAAATGGGTCCCTGTTGCTGGTTTGTGCTCCATCACGGTCGGCCTGAACTTGTGACTTTGTCCAGGTCTGGCGCAACCAGATATGCACAGTTGGCGCTTTGTGCTTTTTGGTGATATTTTCACTAAAATCTTTAAAGTTAAACATCTCCAGTTCTACTAATCGGATTTTTGTCACTTTGGTCTTGTTTTACATATTAAAATAAGGTAGATTGTTCTTACATGGTATGAGATTCTTTCTGTGTGGTGTTTGTGTTTTATTACTGTGTTGCATAAATACTTTACATAATACCTCCGAGTTAAGCCTGACTTCTCTGTGCCAAGCTACCAGAGGGTTGAGCATGGGTTAATTTAGGGTTGGCTTATTCCTCACCCTGACAAGGATTGTGGTTGCTGCTTGACCAGGGTTCACAACCCCAGTCAACCAACGACCCAATTTATATATGGTAAATGCTTAGGTCAAACAGTACATAATTACGCGATGTAGTGTAAGGGCGTAGTGCCAGGAAATCCTGAAATTATACAGCTCTATCCAACATAATCAAAATTGTGTCCAGGACTAAAATCACCAGAGCCAATAAAACTGAGCTTTATTGTCTTTTCACTACATGATGCATCATGCATTTCCACTACAACTAACCAATCTTCAACGACCTGAGTGTACCATGTCAGATGTCCTAGCCTTGTCATTGAAATTTGGCTCACAGAAATGTTTGCTTCTTGCCTCCTTGAGCAGAAAAATGCAACTCCTTCCCATCACCATACATAATTAAAACCCTATTTCTGCAGATACATCAGGGGGATCTTTTCTAATCTCAATGACTCTTGCCGGTGTCATTTCTAGAAAACCTGCCAATAATTTATCGGTGGGATATTTGTGACGCAGAGGTGCATCAGGAGGAGGTAGTTCTGATGATCGAACAAGAGCTAAGTTATGAAAAAAATATAAACACGTGGTGACTCAGAAGAGTAGGATTCCTGGTATTCCTCATCAAGTACATTAAACCAGAGATGATGAGGCTAATGCGTCAGCTGGGTTTGGTCCAGGAGATGAAAATTGGCACAATGCCCGTCTCTCTCTACACAGCATTTGGCAGCTAGACAAAGTGGGCACTCTCCGAAGGACTCTTGGTGAACACAGGACACAACGGTGGGGCGTGCAGTCCAGTGTGGCATGCAGTCCCCATTGGCTCAGACTTCCAGTTCTGGATTTAAGCTGGGGCCATACCATACTTTGTTGTTTAGGGATCCATTGGGTGTTTGCATCCACTTTTTTCACCCTGGGGTACTTTGGTATTACAGAATGAGCTGCAGACACTTGTATGGCCTCCCCTGCTATATGAAGCTCTAAAGCATTAAGGGCCTTATTTATGAAAGCCTTTCGACACCGGTGCATCATTTTTTCCCATGTTAAAAGTGACGCCCCTTTGGCGCAAAGCCTTCATAAATAAGGCCCTAAATTTGCACCCCATGATTCGAAGGAGGAGTTCCGGGCAATGGCCTGGGCAAATGAGGGAACATCTTTCAGCTAGAAAATGTTCTAAAAAAAGGTTAGTGCTGAGAAAATTGTATCTGCAAAATATTCGTTTTTTTGGGCAATAACCAAAATGCAGGACAAGTTTTTGCAGAGAGAACAAACTTCTCACTTTTACAAAGCTGGAGTGTGTCACCTTCACAGATCATCATAGTTAAAGTTATATTTTCACACACTCTGATTTCACTCTCCTTTCCTGATCTTTATTGGGCCTGACCTCATTTGAGGACATCTCAGGCCTCTGGCGATTTGGCTCAATGAAATAAATGCTCACCGCTAACATCTTGTGTGATCTGCAAGGACAGAGGGCCTTATTATTTGTATGGCGGTCCACGGGGGATCTAGGATCCCGCAACGGTCACGCAGAAGAGGGGGGCAGCAATATGCTGATGGTGCCGCTGGTGCAGTAAGAACACGGGTTAACCCAAAAAGTCACTGGGACCTGGGCGGATAGTTGATACAGACAAAGCGGTCCCAGATAATCGAACAATTAACTCAGCAGTAAAATCATTGAGTGAATACAAAGACAATTATAACAACATTGGGGCACCACTATGCATTTCACAAGTTGCCTGTCCACCACCCCTTTCATGTCAGTGAGCCCACCATGAACAGAATGGTAAAGAGGCAACCAAGGGGGCTGTGGCCGCCCGCTCCTGGGCCTGGGGGTGCATGCGGGGGGACACATGTTATGCCCCCCTAGAAATAAACCCCAGATCCTGCATGGTTCTGACATTTGTCATTTACAGCCCTTGTAAATGGCAGAAGTGCTGTACGATGTGCAATATTAAAAAAAAGTTAGTAATATTATCTTCTAACCATCTCGACATCATGTGTAAATGGCCAATTACCCTTTTCTCATGGCCTCTGCTAGTTTCTCTCACGTATAATTAAGTCTTCCTGTTTCCATTTTTACAGATAAACACAAACAGAAAACTATTTATTTTCTTGCTTGCATTTATTTTTAAATGTAGATAAAAACGGAAATTCGCTTGTTTTTTGAGTGATGCTAAATGCTGTTGTCACAGTAGCCAAGTCAATAGCTGTGTGGATTGACGGGTAAGTGGGATTTTAGTAGAGGTTTAAACAGCGCAGATATGCACAAGCTTGACACCAAAATGTGCATGTTTTTATATAAATGCTTTGATTGATCATATTAGGGTGTTCATGTCATTGAAATGTGCCAGGCATTCAAGCAGCAGTGCACATTTATCAGTTAAATAAATGTGGAAATACACTAGTTTCAGCTTCATCTTTCACAAAACCCAAAATAAATATGGTAAATACAGATTGACTTAGCAAAAAATAAATATGGATAAATACAGACAAAATGTCACAAAAATACCACAAAACCGGTATCCCTATCTGTAATAAGTGTACAGTGCTTCTTCATTATTGGTGAGGCACTAAGGCACTCTCCAGCTTGAATGCTTCCTAACATTTTGCAGAGTCAATTAAGTTGGGCCAGATTCATAAAGTGATTTCCGTCAGTAAACTTACAATTAAAACTGAAAATGGCTGGATCTACATACCTGCCAAACCACACGGTGGCACAGTGTGACACACGATATCGGCTCCCATCACACGGTGAGGAGCCAATATCACATTGTGGCAGGGAAAACGAGCTGCAAACCACTGTAAATAGCAGTCACGGCCTGCGGAGGGAGTTTCGGTGGGGCGGAGAGGTGGGGCAGGGGAGGGGCAGGGTCGGGGTGCTAAAAACTGGAGTATGGATAATTGAAGGTAAGTAAACAATTTAATAAATAAAAAGAATTTCGTAGCGCACCCTGCATCGCATTTTGCGATGCAGGGCGCGCTACGAAATTCGTTTTATTAATTACATTGTTTACTTACCTTCAATTATACATACTCCAGTTTTTAGCACCTCCCAGGGGCGGATTGGCAAGGCGGGCATTCGGGAATGGGCCGAAGGGCCGGTGCCTCAGTGCCCTCTGTGGGCTGTTTTTTTTCTCCCCTGTCCCAGTCCACAGAGAGTGGACTAGGAAAGGGGAGAAAAAAAAACGGCCCACAGAGTGCAAGGAGACAGAGACTGCGAAAATGAAAGCAGCCTCGCTGTGCGGCCAGACAGCGATTGTCAGCTGTGGGCTCTCCTTCACCCCTACCTTGCCAAGCAATCAAGCTGAGGCTGGGCTGGGGAGGGGTGATTGTTTGCAATAATCGGCCTCCCTGGGGGCCAGGTGTTTCTCAGGCCTTTGAGCCATTTGCAGCTCGGCCCCCTGGCGCCCATGCAGCCCAGAAACGCTGTTAGTCTTAACACCTCGCCCACAGTGGCGGCTGGTGACATTTCAAAGTGGTGAGGCGTAAAAAGTAAATCATACTGCACCGTAGCGAGCGAGCGTAGCGAGCGAGCCCGAACCCCCTAAGGAGGGTTCAGGGGGATTTCCCCCCGAGAAAATTTTCAAAAAATAGTGGAAAAATTGTGCATTTTCAAGCAAATTTTAGAAAGCAGGAAGGTTAATAAAGCAATTGTGAAAGTGCAGGTATTACATTATTAAAGAGATGTCATATAACATACGTAGCTCCTTATTCAGTATAACCACAGAGCTTCATAACAGACTTCAAGATACAATGCTGAGAACCTCACAGATTGTTTTTATTTAAACTGCAAACAACAAAACAAACAACTTTTTTTTATTTAAACTGCAAACTACAAAACAACCAACCAACCAACAGGTCACAAACTAGCACCATTCAACATGTTTACTTTTTGTATCTAAATTCAGCACGTCTGTCTTTAAGCGCAGCAAATTTTTCAATTACTTGGATGTTAAAGTCAGCAATATTTTGAACAAGCTTGCTCTCTACAGAGAGCATTGCCAATGCATTGAGTCATTCGTAGCATGGTGTTCCTCAGGAATGTCTTAATCCTCTTTAAGGTGGAAAAAGATCGTTCTGCCTCTGAGGTTGTCATTGGAGTGATAATGACTATTTTTAGGAAAGCTACTGTCTCTGTAAATATCTTTTCCATATTAAGTTCATGTATTAAAGACAGCAAAGACCTGGCATCTTTGGCCTTCTGGTACACAGGCATTGAGTACATTACTGTCAACTCAGTTTTCAGGTCCTCTTGGTTGAGCATCGGATAAGCTTCCACAGCCTCATGCAGAGCATGCTCAGGGAAGGATTCATTATATTTTTCAAAGTATTTACTTTCCAATAATGCGGCACTCCCCAAATGTTTTGTGAAAGCAAAACGCTCTTGTGCATGCACAATTACAATGTCACATATCTCTTTTGCACTTCGGACCAGAGTGGTGATGTTTTTCCTGTGGTTTGAAAAAGTTGAAGCCGCTGGCAGTTGGCTGTCTAAATTGTCAACCTCATCTCTCACTTTGTTTATGCTTGCGACAAAGTCAGTGGTATATCTTTTCACAGAGACAGTATCTATGTCTCGTCCTTGTAACGGATTGTATAAAGTCTCGACATTTGACATTATCTTTTCAAATAAAAACAGAAAGAACTGAAACTATCTTTTAGTGTTCTAGCAAAGCCACGGGCTTCACTGTGACTTTTGAAATCAAAGGTTTCATTGGCTTCTATGGCTTCAAAACATTTCACAAGGTCCTCCCTATATTGAAATATTAGTTGGACTGTACGTATGTTATAGTTCCAACGAGTTGAGGCTCCCCTCGGAACCCTTTTGTCCACAATCTCCTGAAGTGCTTCCATTCTTTTTGGGGAACGTGAGAAGAATGCTGCCATGCCTCCTACATCCTGAAAGAAAATTTGTGTCTCGGAGATCTTTGATACTGCCTGTTTCATAATAAGATTAAGTTGGTGGGCGTGACAGTGCACATAATGAGCATGCGGGTAGACATCTCTAATTCTTTTCTGTACGCCACCATGGCTTCCACTCATTACGGATGCACCTATTTACAGCATTTTGTGATCTGCATCAGGTACATGATTTTTGCAGCAGGCACATCAACCTTCCGTGCTAACTTTCCATGAGTCAAAATTTCCATTAGACAAAACTCTGACCTCTCTCTAGGAAAAACATTAACAATGTCCTTGGTGCAACAGCAAGTGTTGCATGGCTAAACAGTTATAAGGTCCCAAAGGCGCAACCTGTAGGCTATGCCAATGATTGTTCTGTTGTTTACACTGGCATTCCAGTGCAAAAGGAAGACTCACGACATTGGGACTTATTCCTATAGTAATCTGTTCTCAATCTCACAATGCCAAAATTAAGGCGTTAATGCTGGATCATTTTTAATGGCGCTGCCCTTACTTTAATAGACCTGTGAGCGTCCCACTGGGGTCCCACTGTGACTGTCTGCCTGTGTGTTTATTTTGGTGTTTGTGTGAGTGTTGTATGAGTGTGTGTGTACCTGTGACTGGAGTCCCTGAGGCACTCATGGTTTAGCCACCTGCCCACCACTGCAGGGGGTTTGGAGAGGAGAGTTTGCATTGGGAGGATGTAAATGTAAATGTAAATGTCATGGTACTTATAGAGCGCACTGTCACCAGACGGTCACCTTGCGGTGTCGCCTATGGGGCTTCCTGGCGCTGATACTCATACCGCTGTGGAACCCCTCCTGGCTTTCCCTGTGAAGTGTCCACTCCTGGGCACCCCCAGGGTGAAGCCAGGCATCCTTAGCGCTGTTGGGGCCGGTGTGGAGGCTAAGCAAGCTATTGCCCAGAGTTGCAGCGTGGGGCCCGTGATTAGAATAGGCACAGAGGCGAGAATTAACAGGTCCGGGGAAATTTAGCCCGAGACCCCGCAAAGGCAGGAATCGAACCCTGGTCCCTGGCCAGAACTCTGCATCAGGGTCTGCCGCTCTAACCATTGAGCCACACACCTCCTCCAGGATGTACCTGACCTCCCCCCCAGACCACCATCACCATCGTCTCTAAGGGGAGCATTGTGGCATATCATAAGTGTTTAGAAGGAACTTTTATGAGGGCACGGTTACCCATGGGTCCAGCAGGCAGGTCTGCGTGGGGCTTGCTTTTGTGACTGGTGGCCTGCTTCTATACTCCTGTTGATTTGTGTTTACACAACCACACCCAGGGTATGCTGTCAGGGTCTTGGCACGGGCCAGGGCGCCCTTGCAGAACAGGAGACGGGGTGTTGGCATAGCCAGCGCGGGCGGCATGCTGTCCACCACGTAGCCACTTCCGACTGACAAGCATGAGGAAAAATGTCATCTGTGGAATCTCAGAGTTCACTTAGGATCTTGTAAAATAATTTACATTGTGGCGGCTGCACTCCCTCCAGGGGCCTCTACTGGCTTTTATGATCCCAAGAGTTCCCAAAACCCATCATACTTTATTTAGACCACTTAATGTTCAGACAGTAAATTACAAAGCTTCAGGCGTGATAAATGACACAGGGGTGGCACAAGGCACGTGTGAGGGACGGGTACAGGAGGGAATATATGTTGGGGTAGTCCAGTGAGACAGGAGAGGTTCAGGGGTGCAGGGTAGACTTTCAGACAGTAGAAAAGATGCCCCAGGCGGGAGGGTACGAGAGTGAGTGAAGGGAGAGATTAAGGGAAGTGACGTCATGTATAAAGGGCACTGCTGCTGATCGACTCCCAGCCGCTAAAACTGCTGAGAACTTCTGAACAGTTACTTACAGGCCACAGATCTAGCAGAATAGAATTCTTTTTTTCTTAAAAATGCTGTGATTTTATATCTGTTTGCTTCATGAAGCATGTTACATATCTCGCGCACGAGCAAAGCGACAGAGTGGACCTAACAACACCTGCATAAATGTGGCACCACCTTTAATGTAACTTGTATTTTAACAGGACAGAGAGACCTGGATGTGTGATCCCGGTGTATGCGTGCACACAATATAACAAAGATAGTAAGATACTAACACAAGCACATCCGTGTAGATCATGAGAGTGAGAATGGCATGTTATGAATCCCGCGCATGAACATTAAGAAAACCATCGTCATTAGAAGAGGGGTTTTAATCTTAGCGCACGCTCCCCAATGAGAGTAAAAAATTACATGGCACTCGCCCGGGATATTTCAAAAAGTATATAGAGCACTTTGTGAATAAAACTAGAGTACTTGAGAGTGACTCGATTTGCCCAACAGCAATTTTACAAGAAGGGTAATGAGTGAACATGCATCCGACTTCTTAGGGAGTTGAATCTTGGCATCAGATATTGGTTGAACATCTTGTGATTCTGGGCCCATCACTTAATCTCACAGTGCCTAAACAAATATGTATATGAAATGTATGTGTGTAATCCACACTTGATGTACTCAATATTTTTAATTGTCTCCCTCGACCCCGCCATATAGCGTAGAGTGCCCTGTTGCATCTGGGTCGGATTTTGCTATATAAAAAACAAATAATAAAAATAATTTCCTTTCTTAGTTATTAATTCCAGTTGTCTATGTCTACCTACTCAATGAAATATGTTTTACTCATAGATGAGCAATCGACCTTTTTTGGGTTTCAAGGTAATTTAAACATCCGTTTCATAAAACATTTCCACAGTTTCTCAAATCTTGGACGCATTATTTTGTTCATTCATTCATGTTCATATTTACTATAGTTGTTTAAAGACCTATTGGGAGACATATGACCCAAAAGACAGAAGTGACATAGCTGGACGAAAACCAGAATCTGCAGAACATAATTAAAAGACCTACAAAAACAGTTATTAATCAGTTGCAAAAATATATTAAAAATCAATTCAATGTAAATATGCCAAAAGTGCTGTGTCTCAGAATGCATAATAGCATCATGCAGACATATTCTTCTATCTTTCCTGTTATTAACTAAGTGCAAACAATAAGCACGTTTCAGTTCTCTAAATCTCTCCTCCTTTGCCCTTTCTGACGATCTCTGTTCATTTTAGGAACACATCACATCACTACGCGACTGTAGTAAGGAAACTAATGTCAGGTTCCTCCTGTGCTATTGCAGGCTTCCATGGAAGTATTACGTTTGATATAATACAATGTGATTTGTTTAGTGTCTTTAACGACGACGTTATTCCTTGTGGCACAATCTGTACTCTCAAAGACCTGTTTTTTTCGTTTCTTGTAGCTCTATACTAGGTTTGTTAGCGCTGCGTTACACACCATGCCAGTCGACAAACCAGCAACCAGTTTAACTTACGCGGACGTGCTGACTCACTCAGTCTCAGTGCACTCACTGGCACTGACCCACCCCTGTTAAAGCCTTGGCCAAGAGAATGTTGCCTTTTGCAACTTATGGTTCTGCTTCTAACTTTGTACATATTAGGATCAGAAATACTGACCAACATGCATAGCACTTTCAGTTAAAGACCACGACTGAAGGGACCACACTTAGAATGGGCAGGTAGGTGAAATAATGAGTATGGCTTACAGACTCGCACACTTTACCGACTAGTCACGCACAGACCTTTGCAACCAGTGCATTCACTCACTGGCTTATCTTGGAAACCAAAAAGCCATACGATTTAAGGAGCCGTGTGAAACAATAATACAGCGCACTCTACGGCACACTCCTCTAGCAACATGATCACAGAGCACAGGAATTAGTGGGAGGGAGTACATAAAAGTACGGAAAAATACCAGATCATCGTCAAATGCAAGTCTTAAAACATTTGATCATGCGGATACATTTTATTTGATTAAATTATTTGTAGAATATGCAGCAAAATAATACTTCTCTGGGTGTTTTAATTGTATTCAGCTCATTGGAAATTATACATATCTAAAGGATCAAAAGCTAAAGGAACCTTTCTGTGACGTCCTCCACACGGATCCCTGCAGCAGGGGCATTAGTGCACCGAGCTAAGGTACAGCCTTGGGCACAGTCTTCGGTATTAATGCACACTTAGTGTCTGCACTCTCTGCATAATGCACACAAAAGCAAAGCGCAAGTCCAGGCAGCAGTCCTAGCCTGCAGCACGCCACACACACAAGTTGACCTGTTACGAATCCCGGGCATGAACAATAAGAAAACCATCGTCATTAGAAGAGCGGGGTTTTATAATTATTCTTAGCGCACGCTCCCCAATGAGAGTAAAACATTACATGGCACTCGCCCGGCATATTTTTAAAAAAGCATATGGAGATAGAGCACCTTGTGAATAAAACTACTAGAGTACTTGAGACTCGATTTTTCCAACAGCAATTGTACAAGAAGAAGGGTAATGAGTCATAGAGTCAGTGGAGTGGACATGCATCCGACTTCTTCTTACTAGGTTCCGTTAGCGCTGCGTTACACACTACACACACGACACACCATGATGAAATCATTGGTCGACAAACTAAACCAGCAACCAGTTGAACTTACGGACGCGCCGGTCGTGCTGTGACTCACTCAGTTTCAGTGTGCACACCACTACTGGTACACACTAGTGTCTGCAGTGCACTCTCTGCACACAAAGCAAAGCCGCAGCGCAGGTCCAGGCAGGCGGTCCTAGGCTGCAGCACGCCACCACACAACGACGGACTCACTGCTGCTGGTCACGGCGAGTCACGAAGATGAGTAGCCACTAGACTGACTCTCAGACTCTATGCCATTGCCTCATCCGTAACCTCAACTACTACAAGTTCTACATTCAGTTTCACACACACTTACTCAGTTGTTTCTTGTTGTTGACTAGACTGTGTGGCACTGGCAGCACTGGTGTGCCACGCTCTGTTACGTCCCCACAGCGTACGGAAATGGCCAATCACAAACAACATGGCTGGATATAGCCATATATGATTGGCCATACTGTGCGGCCCTCAACAGAGCAGCCAACACCCACGCGCGGCCCCATCCTGCTGCAGCAGCCACTCCTGGCGCAGTGTTAACAGCGCCACTGCGCCAGGATTGGCTAAAGAGCAGCATACTATCTGCCCTACATGAGCCCGGGGCCCCGGATTCTGCCTATGTCTATGAGTGCAAGAGGGGGAGGGGGGGTAGGGAGGGGTGCACTGTCCGCATGCGCAGGAAAGTCTAAATATTGAAGACTCCGGGATTTAACATGCGTAGTCACTGCCTGCTGCCTGTCTGTACTAGCTGCCTGTCACTCTCTGCCGCAGCCCCGCCAGCCCAAGGCCCACTTCCTTATGGATGCCCGATTCAGTCGGGCTGGTCCTGAAACGGTAGCGCGCAGTGCTCGGGTGCCTGAGCCAGTGCGCTCGGCTAAGATTTATTTTAAAATAAGTTATTATTGATTGGTTGGCAGTGCGGTCGTCCATGGCTAGTGGGGCAACGCCCCAACGCCCCCAATGGACGCACCGCCACTGCTCGCCCACAGCCCTTCACATTCAGGGCATAGTGGGCGAGGAAGAATGGGTCTTGCTGTGGGGGCCTGGTGATGTTTGGAATTTTTTTGTTTTATTTATTTATTTATGCGATTTTATATAGCGCGGACTTTACCCGAAGGTGTCAGAGCGCTTCACACTAGGAACAGCAATAATACATGAGGAGAAAATTATAAGTGGACAAATTACAAAAGCAAACGTTAAGTTACATGAATCAAAAGTGACAATAGTGAGCAACTAAAATACAAGAGGAGCAAAAGATACATTACAGGTGGAAAAAGTGATATGTGTGCAGGTTTCAAAAGCATACAAAATACAAGTAGAGGTATAATACTGCAATAAATGGCAGACACTCCAGCACAAGAACAAACGTTACGTAGGCAATGGTGGCACTTGTGCAAGTATCTAAAGCAAACAAAAGTGAGAGGTAGCAAACAGTGTGTTACAAGAGAAAAGTGACGTGTGCAAGTTACAAAAGGGTACCATACACAGGTACAAGGGTAATACTACAGTAAATGGTAAATACTCAAACTGCCAGAACACACTGGGAAGGCACTTCCCATGCACCAGCTTCACCTCAGACTCCCCCCTGGCTACCTGGCTACCTGGCTACCTTGGATGACCCAGAAAGCTGTGTTTTGTGCTCCCCTGCCAGGACATTTTCCCAAGGCCTGGAGGGTTGATTAATTTACTAACTCCAGGGGCCTTACCTCTGTTCATGTGCTCCTGAGCTGAAGGTCTGGGGAGGGCTGAGTAGGTTAGTAATAGCAGGGGCTTTGCTGCTTTTCAGGTGCTCCTGTGCTGGAGGGCTGGAATAATTTTGTGACAAAAAGGGGCCTTGCTATTTTTTTTAGTTGCTCAGCATGTAGGCCATTGTCACCATGGCCCTGTGTCCTGTGCAAGAATAGTATCCTCCCACTTTCATTCTTTGTCTGTGCAAATGGTGTTTCATGAAAGGGCACGCCCCTTGAATGTGGGCCACACCCCTTAAATATGGGCCACGCCTCTTGAATGTGGGCCACTTTTTTCGTCAGTGCCCGGGCCGAATTGTGATCCCAATCCGACCCTGGCCACCCCCCCCACCCTGACCCGCCTCTCCGCCCCACCGAAACTCCCTCCACGGGACGTGGCTGGTAAATAGTGGTTTTCCAGCTCGTTTACGAGAGGCTTTGAACTACCCACGTCCAATAAGGGGTGTGAAAACTCCCCAGTATCTCGGCATTAGCCTCGGTAAGCTTTTTTTGGGGTGGTAGGAGGGGGCTTGGGGGCGGGTTCAAAAGTGCCTTCTATGTACTTTTCATCACGAGGCCCCGCCCCCCTCCTCACACTGTGAGATTGTTCTTCAAGTTGGCAGGTATAGATCTATTGCTGTCAGATTTCAACAAAAGGACATGTGGTAGGCGTAAATGCCTTTACAACTGCATAATTGTATGCCTCGCACAACCCACTCCAAGGTCGGAAGAATAGGGCAGATCAAACTGTGGTTTGCCTTGAGAGCTTGTGGACATTCACAAACTGCTCTCCAACCCTTTCCTTCTTTGGTACTGAGCTATACAAAGACCCCCAGGGCAGGAAGGGGAAGGAAACAGCCCTCCAAACTACATCTTGTGTCGGGAAAGGGGTTTTTCCACGATGATACGTGGTTTCCTTGGGCAAAGGCAGAGCAAGGCGATCTTGCTTCAATTAGTAATTGCACCATGGGCACAATTTCACACTGGGGAAACAGCACTGTTTTTTTGTTTAAATCACACAACTTAATCAGTAGTTTGTCTGGGAAGGTGAGACGCGCACAACTTTACAGACACCACTCTACTGACTTTTGTGACTAGGGAAAAAAATCATAAATCTGCAAAAGTGTGTAGGGGTAGTTTTATGGGTGCACATTTATAATTCCCTTTTGAAATATGGCCTCCCTCCTTTTCTAATTGAATACAGGTGCTGGCAGCCTTGCAGCTGCTTCTTAATGGTAAAAAAAACATGGCTTCTACCTGTGTATCAAACCTACGTGACGCTTTGCTTCTCTTTGCAAAGCATGGGGCCATTTTGCTCAGGAACATTTCTAAGGAATAGCACACTAAACGGAACACACACAACTGAACAGGACTTCGATTGCCTAGCAACCCTGCTCTGTGGTGAACCTTCCTCCCAGCTCCGTGCTTTAGTTACCTCCTCTTTCATTATTCTAATTTTCAATTTTCCAGGCTCCTTTAATATTCTTCTCTCTGACCAGTATGTGCAGATCTGAGGTAATTTTCATAATGTGGCCATGAAATTTAGCATCATATTCTTTCAGTCCAGGCCTCACCACCCCACTATTTTAGATGGTATATGGAATGTGTCTCTTGATGTTTGAGGCACACCTTGCAGAACACCTCATATGCATTTGAATGTACTATTTAAATGCTTAACTTTCTATTTAGTTTTTATCAGATAACACTGTTGGAACCGGCAGGGTCTGGTTGGCGGACGGGATGCCGCAGTCAGACAGAACGACCACTCCCTTCAAGGGCAGGTGATTACACTCGCTGTATAACCCGTGCTCACCCTTGGGTAGCTTGGCTCCGAGCAGTCAGGCTTACTACAGAGGCAATGTGTAAATGAAAGGCACAGCAGCCACTCGCGATAAATACACTGAGCGTCACAAAAGAGACCACACAGGATGTATGTAAAAACGTTTATTCTCAACACACCCATTATAACATTAACATCATACACTTTTTGAGCATAAAACACATTTGGAGATATCGCTAGCAGGACTAGTCTCACTTGTATTGTTATGATATCATAAGTATGCACACTGTAGACAATTTCTAATCTAAACCCTCCAATTTGAAAGCGAGCACCCTTATGCAGTGCTTGATATCAACATTGTGTACATACACGAAACCAGAACGCTTATAAGCAGCACTGCCGACCGGAGCCATTTGGGAGAACCCAATGTCAAACTGTATTTTTTTGGGCAAACAATCAACGTATAACGTGGCTCCACTCTTACTCACACAGAATCAATCCGCACCACTACGCGGTATGATAGGTATCAGCCAGTCCGTATGGTGGGCTCTTATACACACATAAGCACTCAGCACCCTAACCTGATGCCACTGTTACCCAGCAGGTCAATGGTTCACCCTCTGCAGACTCTGTGGCCCAAGCCTCTCTCCACACTCTAGATCACCCCAATTGTCCTATACTCCTGGATGGAAGATAACCAACCCTGCCTTCCAGGTACTGGGCAGCATGCATCCGAAGTTACGCGGTCTTGGAAAGCAGGTGGAAATATGTAGCAGTTTTAATGTGGAGGTAGATGTAAACATGGGGGAGTTTAGCCGCCAGTCAGGAAGTTCAGCCATAGGTCTCAAGACACAAAGGAGTCATGCAGTCTCTGACCGACTCCTGAACTGTCTCAGAAGCGTTCCTTCAACCCAGTCAAACCCTCTCGCTACTGCCTAGTACCAAGATGTCTTTGGGAGGGATCAGGTGTGGAGAGGGCAGTTGGGTCGCCGTGAAGAGGGTGGAAAGGGGAACAACCAATGAATTGGTATATTGTGGGCAAAACAATTGTCAAAATATACGTTGTGGCATACACATCATTTACCCAAATACTGTCCAGCTCGGTGTAGATCGGAGCGCTGGTTCCCCGAGTACCTAATTCTTATAGTGGAGAGGCACATTTATCCTACCGGGATAGCCATCTTTCTGTGATATTAGACCTATAAAGCACAGGGGTGTTACTAGATTCTGTTTAATTCCACTTTACTGGCATCTGACCGCCCAGTCAATGGTGGCGCAGACAGTGGACACAGACTTTTTCCATATAATACCACCAAGGAGCTTCCCCTGAACATGGCATGCAGGCTTCCATTGATGAGACTCCGACACTTCACCTGGCCTTTGACAGATGTTTCAGGCGCTCTCCCTCCCTGACTAAACTGACATGTTTCCCTTTTCTCACTGAATGCATCAATCCTGATGTGTCCAAACATCTGAATCCTCATTCACGCAGTCGGTATGAATAAGGATTCAGAAAGAAATGTCCATTGAGCTGCTCGAACAGACTTTAGGGCCTGTATGCATCAGCATTTTTAACACGAGAATCTGCCCTCTTCAGCTGACAGACGCTTTTGCGATTCAGACTTATTGGGGCCTATTCGCAAACTGCACTTTGTAGTATGTTTAGTAGTACTACCGTAGTACTAATAAAGTACGACATGCTATTCACAAACCTATGTGTGTTGATCTCCCGATTGATTGATTTATATTTTATTAAAAAATACATTTACTTATATTTATTTTGAGGGGAGTTGCTGCAATTTCACTTCTTGAAATGAAAGGTTCTGGCAGCTTTGCAAGTGTTCCATCTCCTATTGAGGATGTGGCTCTGCAGCTCAACAGGCCCTGTACCCTCTTTGCACCACGAGTCCCTGGAATGAGGAAGGATCCTTCCACGCTTGTGAAAGCAGTCCCTACAGACAAGCAGCCAGCCACATTAATTTGAGGTAGACTGAAAGTGACTAAGGTCCTGATTACAACTACTGTGGTCTCACAGTGGGCCACCACAACAGCGCCCTGCTGCAGGACCGCCAAAGTTGTCTGCCAGATTAGGAGTTTAATCCTGGTCTGGTGGGTGGTGCTTTGGCGGTCCCACGGCAGTGCCTTTCTAATGCATATCTGAGCCTTAGAAAGGCACTGCAATAAGAACGCCAAAGCACGTTCCTGAATGTCATAGACTGTGCAGTCCATGCCGCACAGGAACAGTGGTGCATACAGACAGAGGGGGACCCAATGGCCCAGAGGCAACAATGGGCCTTGTAGGGTACCCTTACTTTCCTCACCCATCACCCTTTTAATGTCAGGCTCACCGCCATGAAAAGTGTCTCAGTGCAGAAACCTGAAATATGCTTGGCGGTGGTGCTGCCAGTATATTGCACCCTCACACCGCTGCCACACTGCTGAGGGATCAGGGATCCTCTGTGGTTGCAGCAGTCCTTTGGATGTCCTACCACCAATCTCATAATAGGGTGGTCGGACTGGCGTTGCCTGTACCACCACCACGGGTTTGGGCCCTAAGAACATATGTCATTAATTGGACCAGGCCTAGGGTTACATAAGGGTTCCGTCTGATTGCTGAACAATTCTTCGCCAAATCTGCTTTTTGGGGAAGGGTGGCGGCTGGCGCAATCTGCAGGGTCTGCAAGGAACTTCGACATATTGAATGGGTCTTTTGGTGTCAAGTTCATTAGAGACCAAATGATTTAGCTCAAACCTTAGATCTGAATTCACATCATGTGTTACATTTATATGAACAGATTTGAGGTTTAGGAAGTTTGACACGAAAATCAGCCTTGCAACCAATGTTTATTAGGCAGGTTTACTTGTTGAACCTGTTCAAAATCACAAAAAAAGTTTGACGATTGTATGGCTCTCAAAATTACCTCTGGAATTTGGGAGACTGTGGGGCATATTACCAAGCAATAGCGATAATTATCGCTATTGCTTGGTTAGCGTGAAAAAATTATCGCCGAGCTGCGGCGATTTTTATCGCAGATAAACCTTGGTATTACCAAGGTTTATCGCAAATGCGATAAAAATCGCCGCAATGCATGAATATCGCTGAAAAGTCAGCGATATTCATGCATTAGCGAGCTAATGCTCTTAGCCATGTTATCCACCTCCCATTGGATAACATGGCTAAGAACTGCTCAGGGCAGGTGTTAGCTTTTGGAGATATTCGGGCTTAGCGAATATCTCCAAAAGTTGGTAATAGGAGATAGCGATGTTAGCGACTGTTTCCAGTCGCTAACATCTTGGCACGCCCACTTTGCATGTCATTAGTGATAAATATCACTGACATGCAAAGTGGGGCCCAAGATGGTCGCTATCTCCTACTAGCTGTCGCTAACTGGTGTTAGCGACAGCTAGGTAATAGGGAGATAATTTTATCTCCGCTTTCTTGGCTTTTAAAGCCAAAAAAGCAGAGATAAACCCCCTTGATAATATGCCCCTGTAATTTGTTCAGTTTAAACCTGTGCAAAAATTATTTCGGAAAGTAAGAAAATTAGACATTTGAAGTTGAATAGTTTTTACAAGGACACATTTTGAGGTCTCACCTACTAGACAAAGTAAGCTGAAGTTTAAACAAGCATTTGTAATGCAATATGTCTCGCATTTGTGAGAGTTCAAGCAATCGGTGTTATAAATGGGAATGGCTTTTGCCCATGTGTTTTTGTTTGGAGTGTTGTGGCTGGATGTGTTGTTCTTTCTAGGGTAAAACATGGCGGATCAGGTAACAAGCCAAAGAAGAGCCTAAACTGTGCTTAGAAAAGAAGGAAGCAGGACGTGTTTGTTATTTAAAAGGGTGAAAGTGACAGCTTATGCATATTCCATTAGAACAAGTGACAAAGGTCAGCCAAAAAAAAGAAACAGGTGCGAAACAACAACTAAACAGCCTGAAAACTCAAATGAATTACAACAGCTTATAAAATAAAACCACTTTCCACCAGATTGGGTAAACTGACAGACCTTGGCTCAGCCTACACAGAAACAGTGTCCATTAAAAAAAGCCCATCTTAAGAGTGTTCTTAAAGCAGCTGGTGGTGAGGGGTGGAGAGGGGGACGCCGCACAGGGAGATTAGGCAGCGAGAGGAGGGGGGCACCGAAGACACAAGAAAAAAAAGCACGACAACAATACTAAGCAGTGACTTGGAAGGTAATAATAGTCTTGTTAACTGATTTATGGATTAAAAAATTGGGTACTTATTGTAATCACGCCATCATCCACCGATAGCTTTGTCACTTTGTGCTTTCTGTAAAAGGGGAAAGCTGGAATTATTTCCTTTAACTCAGGGCCGGACTGGGAACCAAAACTGGGCCCTGGCAGAGTACCCAGCTGGTCACCCCTCCCCCCGGGTGGTCGGGGGTGCGACCACGCTCTTTGCCAGGGCCGGTTTTCGGACAATTTTGTTACAGGGTCATTTTTGCACCTATGCTGCAAAAACGGCCCTGTAACAAAAACAGCCCCCAAGGGTCCAAATCCGTCCCCACCCATGCGGCCCACCAGGGGATTTCCCGGCGCCCGCAACGACCAGTCCGGGCTTGCTTTAACTGGATCGATAAAAAGATTACATAAAAAATATTAAAACAAAAAATGTTTTTTATCTGAAAGGAAATTCGCACTGTGATGTTGTGGGCCCTAAGGCGACATTGCAGGGAAAACAAGACAGACAATGAAGTGCTCGGTATGACTGGGGCGCTGGAGAGGTTCGTCCAGCTCCCTTTCCCTCTTGGCTGCTAATGACAAGGGTAACTCGTCATGAACTTTCCATTCATTTCAATGGAAAATGAATGGAAAGTATAATGAGTGCCTTAGCACTGAAGTGGTTAACAGCATGGTCACCTGACAGGTGATGCCTGTGTTTGGTAGAGGTGGGGGAATTTGAGCGCTAGGAGCAGCCCTCTGGAAGGGGGTTGCAATGTGACACGTCCTCAGGACACTACACTTAATACCTGCATATGTTCATTAAATTCCTCCAATCTGTGGTTTGGCCTGATTTCACAGCATGCAACAGAAATTTTTTTGTCATGGGTCTCCAAGAGGAAAGCATTTATGCCACATCCCTCTAAACAAATACACTGTGATCCATGTT